>NC_141157.1:5654748-5954748 GCF_053477565.2 Lygodium microphyllum | reverse complement strand
ATCAGATGGATATCAAGACTACATTCTTGCATGGGGATTTGCATGATGAGATATGCATGGAGCAACCTAAGGGCTTTGCAGAACCTGGTAGGGAACACCTAGTGTGCAAGTTGAAGAAAAGTCTTTATGGCTTGAAGCAGGCACCTAGGGAGTCGTATCATAAGTTTGATGCCTTAATGCAGTCACAGGGCTACAACATGAGTGCTATGGATTGGTGTCTTTACATGAAGACAGCCAGTGATGGCTCCTTACTTATTTTGGTACTTTATGTGGATGATATGCTGATAGTAGGGAAATCTCATGATGAGTTGGATGCTCTTAAATCTTAGCTGAAGAAGAGCTTTGAGATGAAGGATTTGGGACATGCCTCTCACATTCTTGGTATGCACATTAAGCGCAACATGCATCAATGACTACTCTACCTCTCACAGAGGGAGTACATTCATAAAGTCCTTGAGCATTTTCGCATCATGCAGGACTTAAAGCCAGGACATAAAGCCTATTGGCTGTCCATTATCTTTGTATGTGAAGGTTTCACATGTCAATTATCTGTAGACAAATAAGCAGAGGGCCAAGATGGCTAAGATCCCTTATGCATCAGCCGTGGGTAGTTTGATGTATGCCATGATAGCCACTTGTCTAGATATTGACATTGCAATTTGTGTTGTGGCACACTATATGTCTACACCTGGAAAAAAACATTGGGATATTGTGAAGGGTATCATAAGATACTTGAAGGGCACAACATATATGTGTATTTGCTATGGCAGCTAGGATACAGGAGTTGTAGGCTCCACAGACTCCGATTATGTGGGACATGTAGACAGTAGGAAGTCCACTTCTGGCTATGTCTTTACCTATGCTAGAGGTGTTGTTTCTTGGATATCCAAGGTTCAGAAATGTATGACTCTCTCTACCACTGAGGCCAAGTATGTTGCAACCATTGAGGCTTGCAAGGATGCCATATGGTTGGGCCATTTGGTTCATGACCTTGGGATTGATACTATCCCTACATTGCATTCGGATTCTATGAGTACTATTCAACTAGCCAAGAATCTAGTCTTCCATGCAAAGATAAAACACATGGAGGTGAGGTATCACTTTATACGTGGGTTCATGGAGGATAAGTCAGTTGACCTTGTCAAGATCTCCACTGACGAAAATCCTGCATATCTGCTCATGAAAAGCCTCACTACTGAGCACTTTGCCTTCCTTAAGAGATTGGTGGCCATTGGATGAGATGATGTTTTTCCTCATCCTGTTGTACATGTGTACATTGTCACGTCTTTTCTTTTTCTTTTCCCTCCTCACTGGGACAGATTCGCCTTTAAGTGGGATCTTGTTGGGGGTAAAGGCGCCTTTGCCTAGCCACTCGTGTATTACTACATTGATAGTACCCACCACTGCACACCGCAGGTGGCGGGCACCTGTCACCATCACTTTATTCTTTATTCTTTTCACGACAGTTTGAATAAAGGAAGGCTCGGTCACACATTGTGACTATTGGAGTTCCCATTTGTTTCTCTCTCTCTTCTTAGTCTTTCTCTCCACCATAGCTCACTTCCAAGCAAGCTTCGATCCTTCTCACCTTTTAGGTGGCAAGCTCCAGTTCATGGTGAAAGAGCAAGCAAAGTGTAATTTACTGGTGGAAACGAGGAGTTTCAGCTAGTTTACATTCAAGATTACCCTAAACCTAAAAGATGCCATCATGGAGGATCCAGTCATAAAATAACTCCTAGACCAGTGCAATATAGATAAGTATGTAGAGAAGGTCGAGGGAAGTAGGCTATTGATTATAGCAAGTGCGCAGAACTTTTGAGGAGTTTCAATATGCTGAAAGAAACTATGGCATGGAGATGGTAAGAGGAGGAGAAGAAGCTCTTTAAGTAGAGATGGAGTTGAGCCCTGCAATGGTGGAGAAGGCCCTGGGTTTATTAGCAAGAAGCAGGGTTGAGAAACACCCAAGAAGGGATGTGTATAATATCCTAGGGGTGAGCCATCACCAATCCAAGAACAAGAGGGAGAAAAATTCCATAACGAACAGCAGGAAAATATGGACAGAGTTACTAATAAAGAGGAGAATGACCAAGCATCTCAACAGCAAGAGAGCAAGAGGACAATCCGTGAGCAGCAAGGCTCAAAAATTGTCAAGTCAAGCAAAAAGGAAGGATCACACTCTCAAAATCCCCATAAGAAGAACTCGATCCACCTCCAAAGAAGATGGAGAGCTTCAAAGGGTGGAGGAGAAATCGAAGAGATTAGAAGAAGAGTGCAAGCAAATGCCAGAAGAGGAGGAAGAATGACTAAGGAAAAAAGGAAGGAGGAGATTACTCTAATGAAGATGGAATCAAAGATTTAGCCTACAAGATGGCACATCACCGCAACATCGACTCCATGCCATGACACCTAAGCCTAACACTGGCTTAGGAGTAGAGGAGTAATGTGCTCCCCTAATCTCAACTAGCTGAACCTCACAGGAACTCTCCTTGCTAGGGGCTTGGGGAGCCAAAATAGAAAATGCAGCCACATCAATAGGAGCCACTGGAGCTGGTCCACGAAGAATGGCATGACTCTAAATGAGATCAACAAAAGAAACAACAAGTGCAGGAACCAAGCCCCCTCCATGATCACAACAAGTATAGTCAGAAGAGAAAATGGCTCCATGCCGAGCCATGCATTCCTTGGTAAATCTCTTAGGTCCCCTTAGAATGTAACTGCTATAGAGCATCATGATGATGTCTAGCGTGCCCCTTCCTAATGCATCTTCCAAAAAAAAAAAGGAGAAAACAAAAAGAGAAAGAATGAAAGAAAAAAAAAACAAAGAAAGAGTAAACAAACAAGGACTCACACAAAGAAAAAGGAAAGAAACAATGAGCTTTTCCATGTATATCAGAGTGCCACAAATACTACATCTAGGGGGCCTTAGGTTAGGCATGTTCGGTGGCCTTGGTCAGTTGGGTCCTTGCCTAACTCCCTAGCTCTTCCTGTCCCCCCCCCTTTACACTTAGGGCACATCAAGGGTAGGACACACCTAGGGAGTTTGTGCTCACCTATGGTTAGATCTGTCTCCCTAACTGACACCCACAACACCTCCTCTATACAAAAACTAGGTCCTCAAGTGTGGGACAATACCACAGGCCTCTCTGAGGTTCGTTCGACCCAACTCCCAGTTTCACTAGCACGGAAGCCATGCAACACTACACAATGAGGTAGACACATCCCCAAGTAAGTAGTGTACTTTCTTTTTCTTTTTTCAAGTATACTCAACAGTGGCTATCAACCATTGAGGTTGGAAGGAAGCTAGGAAGATAGGAGTACAATGGGAAAAAGGGCCTAGACCACGACCACCCATGTAAAGAAGGGGATAGGGGATGACCGCCCAAAAGGAATTTAGGGTTTTGTATATAATGTTGAAAAGTGAATGAGAAGATCATTCTTTGGTGTGTGGCAAAGTTGACTCTTCTTCTTCTCTTCCCTTGCTTGCTTGTTTGCTTCTGAGTGCTTGAGGGAGGGAGTGTGAGTGAGTGAGGGAGTGAGTGTGTGAGGGTGAGGGATCTTGAAGGTGAAGCCCTCCTCCATTTCCTGTCTTCTTCTTCTCTTTTCTTCTCTTGTCTTGCGTGTGGCTATGGAGTATGGAGGTTGAAGGAAGAGGCTTAAGGATGCTTGAGCGTGCATCACAAATCATAGAGCGATCGGAGTGCTTGAGAGAGGAAGTAACTCAATTGTACGTTAAGGTAAGCTCACTACACTCGTAGAGAGGGATAGTGTGTTGGCTATGTGAGAGGTAGCCATTAGTGCTCAGTTGAAACACTTGAAAAATAAGCGGTCCGTGGGTCTTGGCGGTTGACGCCTCTACAAAGGATTTATTGGCAACCACCATTGAAGCTTTAGCCAAAAGCTTGGAAGAGAGGGAAAGAGAAGCTCCACTTGAAAAGTAACCATAGTTCAACTCCCAACTAAACGTGATTAATTCCCATTTGACCTAGTTACCTCCAAATTGCATGAAAATTTGATGATGACGTGCTATTTTATCCTTTTACGGTTATATCTGGTCTTAAAGATCTATAGATATAGTCTCTTGCTAACTCTAGATGGTTTGCAAACCACTGCTAGTCACTATCTTTGTCAAGTACCTATAGTACTTGTCTGAAATTGATTTTTATGAGAAAAAAAAGGACTAAAGTAGAAGGAAAAATGGATCAAAGACCAATGCTCTGATACCACTTGTCAAGAAGTGAATTGGATAGAAAGAGGAGAGAGAAGACTGCAAAAGAGATAGAAGAAGGAGTGCAAAAGAGAGATAAATAGAGTGACGAGGAGAGAGGAAGACTAGAAATTGAGAGAGAAAGACAAGAAAGAGAAAGAAGCCATTGAAGTTAAGAGCAAGGTGAAGAGGAGAAAAACAATAATGTATTAATGTGTCAAAAGATGAGAAAAATTATATATCCTCTCCTTTTATACCAATGTCAATGTGTGACATGGCACTAATATTATTTACACACTAAATCCTTATTCTTCCCAGCTTCTTATATCAATTTAACTCCATAAACACCAAACCAACTATTTTTATTAACCTCTTTGTGTGTCTAACGTAGTATGTCTGTATGTGCCTCTTTACTTTATCTCTATAGACTCAACAACCCTATTTTTATTATATGTGTTGATTTGATCCTCTCCAATTTAACTCCATAGATATCAAATCCCTTGTTCTCATAATTATCTTTACACACTCAACATACATCCAAGTAAAGATACCCAATAATTGAGTGTGTAAATATATCCAATACCCAATTATTCATGGAGAAAACTAGAAATTCAACAAAGAGAGATGGAAATGTTTCCATAGTAACACTTTCATAATAAAATAAAAAAAATTACAATATATTTAACATCAATGTAGACAAATTGTTGAACTTCTATATTTGTTAAAGAGAAGCAAAATGCTAGTGCATTGTATGATTTAAGATGAGCATGAACCATAGAATTTAATAGAAAAATTTTAAAAATAATATTTAACATTGAAACGAAGAAAAATTATTTGCATACGTAGATTTGTTTCAAAAAATTACTCATAGGGAGTACATTAATCTAGTATTAGGAGAGCCTTAGAGTGATCTTATGAGAAGTAGATGGGAATACAGTTTTTATGGATTAAAATATTGAGAGGAATTGGAAAAAACATTGAAAAAGATGAAAATCAAATTTTCTTTTGGGAAAATAAGAAGGGTAGAAAATACAATTTCTTTTTAAATGCAAGACATACAAGCCTTCATTCCAATCAGCATATTTTTTGGCAAGAAAATTTGGAGAAGAAGTGTAATGTGCACTCCTTTTGGAAAAATAGAAAGGGTAGATACTATAATTACTTTTTGGATGCATGACATACAAGGCTTCATTCCAATTAGCTTTTGTATTTGTATTTTTAGGCAAGAAAAGCATGTAATTTTGAGAAAAAGTGTACTGTGCACTCCCTTTTCTCTTCTCTATTGTTAAAAGCAAGATGTGGAAGCCAAAGTCAAAGGGACACTACAAGATATAGGCCTTATAGCAATGTTAAAAGCGAAAAAAATGTAAATAAAAAAATTTACCCCCGTCATTGCAAAAAGCATCGTTATTGGCGATGCCATAGAATAGTTGGCATCAGCATCAGTATCAGCGTCGCTATTTGCATCGGTATCAGCATCGCATTTGCGACATTGATACCGACGCTCTGCGACGCCAATAACGACACGTGCACTGTGTGCTTTATTTGGGCCATACAAAATAGTTTCTGCACTCTGTACAATGCTCGTGTAAACAAAAACAAAGTGTATTGAAATCACAACACCGATACATGAAATAAATACATGATCGCATAATGAAAGCGACTGGTACAATCATGACAAGATATCTCTACTGTATAGAAAATATCTACATAGATCAGATGATCAAAAAAGAAGGGTGTGTGAGCTCCAAGGATCTAAGGGCGAGCTATATATCCTCGCCATCCGAAAGCTTGTCTCGCTGCAAAGGAGCATCGAATGGACTATGCAAAAAAAGAAACAACACATCAGTCCACCATACAATAATGCATTCTAATTAAATATGATAACTACAGACAAGAAAGATGAGTGACTTATAGGGCCGTCGCGTCTATACAATCGGTCGATCAATGCAGTGAGACCGTGTCTCTCTGCATATCAAGTCTCAAGGCCGATCGAATCGTGATTTGTAATGAAGTGCTACAAAGAAAACAAAATACCAACTGTTAGAAACATGATTGTCAGTACAAAGGATATTGCAAAAAAATAAGCAAGCAAAACAAAAGAAAAACTTACAAAGTCCTCCAAATATGTCCTGTGACCGCCACTCCCAAGATGATGGACCACTCTAGCCTGTAGTCATGCCCTCGCCACCTCGCACTGCTAACTCCAACGTCCTAGAGAATCTGTAGCCTGCTTCCTCAGTCGGCGTCAATCATCCGCGTCTAGCCACTCGGGCTTTGCAACTCCATTCTTGAGTGCCTTGCGTGCATTTGATCGTCTGTATGACATATATGCACGCATGCAGTCCATCATCCAGCCTGTAGAAAATCTATCTGCCATGGCTAGAACTGGAAACTCCTCATGCAAGGATGCTACTATGTAGTCCTTGCTCCCCTCTGGTATGTTTTTCCAATGATCTAAGACGTAGTGCAGAAAAACTTGTTGGTACAACTCTCTCATGCGAGCTATCACCCTCCTCCCCTCATCATTCATGATGATGGTTCCTAACCTATTATCGACAAGATAGGCATATCCCCTTGGGGTATGCCTAAGATGGGTCCTCTTCCACCTGCATCCACGCTCATGGGCATATCTAGGAGACCCCTGTACATCTGGTGTACTGACCGGGGTAGTATCTATCGAAGTAGCACCCATAGGGGTGCCACCTACAGATCGACTAAGCAAAAGCCGGAGTAACTGGAGTAGATGTCCCCACAGGTGTGACAAATCCTAGAGGTGACGCAACTCCAGCAGAACGACGAGACGGAGACACCGCATCCATGCCTCCATAGCATCCACTTGAGCCACGCTCCTTGGAATTGCCCACTAGAGTGAGGAGTCGCACCTATATCCCATGCCAACCGCGGGCTCATTGCATTCGTATCTCTACAGCATCCCCCTGACCCTGAAGCACTCCCTCCCTCTGGCCCAAGCCTGTAGCGTCGACCTCGACTGCTCGAAGCTGAAGCATTTGATCGCTCCAAAGTAGATCTAGTAGAGTGGCCTGATGATGTCCAAGACAGCTCCTAGTCTGCCATGTCTCTGAATCTCACGATCTGATCTAGAGACATGCGCGTGAAGATATCCTGTAACTCCTCATCGCTCATCTCTCGACTCATCTTAAAAATGTCACTTGCACATACAAACAATAATATTAGCATAATCAATTTAAATCATACAAAGCACGATAATATAAATCCTAAAAAAATGATCTCACTTAAAATGCAAACCTTATGTATGTGATTAGTCAACAAAGTGGATGCTCCAAGTATGAAATATCCTATGGTCCCATGTCAATCTCCTGACACAACTCCGCATACACTAGAAGGTCAATAGACATGTCACCACAAAAGGATGAGTCCACCTCGTTCTCAAAGAATTCTTGGACTCATGTATTTCCATTATTGTTAGCCGATGTTGGCGCCTCTACATGCTCCAAGCTTTAGGTGGCCTCCAACCCTTGCAATATCGACCCCTCTATTTGCATATTGTCCTCATCTATGCTCGAAATATCGCTTTAATAATATACTCTCACACTTCGGGGAGCTGAAGGTATAACATACCACCATTGAGATTGTCGAGGGTTTGGATAGATGATTACCTATTCACAAACACGTACAAGAGAGATCACTACAACAAAAAAGCCTCATAGACGCACTTTTAGATGCGATTTTTGAATATAGAGAAAATTTTACGGGTGTGTCGATCCGCCTATCTATTTGCGCGTCTACAATGTCGCATCTATAATCGCATGTATGAACGAATTTACACGCAAAAATAGACGCGCCATAAACTCACATATACACGCGTGAATACAAGCACATAATAAACAAAAATTTCTATTTATTTAATTTATTTTGTGCGTCTATTAGCACGTCTATTTGGCAGTTAGACGGGCATATAGACACGCTTATAGACGCGCTTTTACAAGTACCCGTAGACGCGAACAGAAAACAAAAAATCTTCTTTTTTTAAAATATATTTAATTTATTTTTTAAATTTGAATTTATCTAGCACGTGTACTATGCATTGTAGATGTGCTTATAAATGCGCATTTTCTGCAATTTAGACGTGCGGATAGACGCGCAAAACAGAACTGGAAAGATTGTGCATTTGGAAAAAAGACAATGGATCTAAAAGCACAAGAATTCAAAATAAAAATCCATGTATTCATTATAGATCAAAAGCATTTACATGGGAAGTTTAAGTGCTTGCGACCTAAAGTGTGGCCGCAAGTAGTAGGCTCAAAGATGGATCATACATATACAAGAAAACAAGGCCATAGAGGAGGTATGGTGCTCCTCTATGAATCTGAAGAAGAAACATCTTCGCTAGTACTACCATGGCTACTAGCATCTCTATCTCCCTCCTCGCTATGCTCCACATATGGGTTCACCTACACACACAAAAGATCAAGGTTGCTTACGTAGACATGTTGGAGAAACAGTTATAATTAGCTATACTTTTAATAGGAAAGTAAGAAAAACATACGTCCTCTGGCTATGAATCCTCATAGCCTGGTTGTATTGGTCCTCAGTGATGGGATCCTCCTCATACAAGTGAAGCCATGTGGCTGCACGGTTATGGCCTCGATGGTAACCTACCTCTCTAGGAGTAGGTATCCTACCAACGATAGTAGTCTATAAAACAATTATGATATATACAAACAATTATGAGACAGAATGTATTAGAACAAATTATATAAATAATTGAAAGAAATATAAATGTTAAAAAACTAGAAATCAAAATATACTTACAAACTCTGCCTCCAACGACTCTTTGCCGCCCGATCTATAATGCGACGATCCCATGGTTTCCATTTGTATCCGTTGCACCTCTATGTGCTGGCGACTCTTCACTTTCTCTGCTACTTTCTTCTTGGCTTTCTTCCACTCTATGTGGTAGCACATAGGTGGTTGGCTATAGGCTCCACACCCCTCCTCCTGCCTCTGCAGTGAGTCCCTAGCACGTGTCATGAGGTGGGATCTTTTGTTATAAAGCAAATCTCTCACTTTTATGCGTCCCCAATCATTTGAGAATCACTGACCCTCAGGATTTGGGTACCTCCTATGGACTGCCCTCAACACCTCCTACTAGAAGCTGCTTTTCTAATTTTTGAAGGCAATGAAACAATCTTTATACGTCGCATGCACGACGCTCCTCATGTATGCCATTACATCCCTTCCTTCATCATCATGGAAGATGCCACCAGTATCTGTAACTCTATAGTACTGGCGTACAAGGTCCTCTATGTGATCTACTAGTGAGGGTGATCTCTCGCCACCTCCTAGAAAACCCCCACACAAGCCTCGTCCCCCCCCGACTCTCCCTCCTCCCTCTCTGTCAACTACCCTCTGCCTCGCTGGATGCACATGCTTCTGCAAATGCACATGCATCGGTTGACGCTTGTGCTTTAGCCGATACACGTACACATGCTGTACGTGGAGTACCTGCATGTGGAGTACCTGCAATTGGAGTTTGGGAAGTAGTGTCAGGAAAAGACTTTAGAGGCATTCTAGACATCACGTTGAACACCTCGTCTACTATGGGAGAGTGGCCAAGGTGTCTAGTCATCTCTCCCATGAAGTCTTCGCTACTAGGAAAACCTCCAAAAAATGCATTGACCCTCTGCCAAACGAGGCCAATGTATCATTCATGCGATCCAAATTTGGGTCATTGCTAGATGAACCAGGATACGACATCTACAAAAAAAACACAGGAAAAAGAAAAATTTGTTTGCATACAAAAAATCATATATTACCTATATTTCACTACAAGGATTTGAGCTGGTAGCGACGGCGGGTATCAGCGTCGCTATTTGCGTCGCAAATACCGACGCAAATAGTGACGGTCCACAGGGAAAAAAGGGGCCGAAACCGAGCACGACTTTATTTTGCATTTTCGCGTTATGTGTTTTGAGAGCGAGAGCGAGGGAGAGAGCGACTGTCGTGAGAGAAGGAGAGGAAGAAGACTTGCCGCTGCCGCCGTTGTTCGCGAAGGAGAGGAGGAGCCTTCATCGCAAAGAGGAGCCGCCCCACACTCGCCATATCTCATCGCTGTCCCTATCTCCTTCTTTTGCTTGTTTAAGGTTTAAATCACTTTCTCTTTTGCTTGTTTAGGAGAGGAAATGAGAGAGAAAGAGAGGGAAAGGGAGAGGAAGGGAAAGAAAATGAGAGAGGGAGAGAAAGAGAAAGAGAGGGAGAGGGAGAGGGAGAGAGAGTGCATTCTCTCTCTCCCTCTCCCTTTTTCTTGTTTAAGGTTTAAATCACTTTCTCTTTTTCTTGTTTAGGAGAGGAAATAAGAGAGAGAGAGAGGGAGAGGGAGAGAGAGGGAGAGGGAGGGAGAGTGCATTCTCTCTCTCCCTCTCCCTTTTGCATGTTTAAGGTTTAAATCACTTTCTCTTTTGCTTGTTTAGGAGAGGAAATGAGAGAGAAAGAGAGAAAGAGAGGGAGAGGGACAGAGAGAGAGAGGGAGAGAGAGAAAGAGAGGGTGAGGGTGAGGGAGAGAGAGGGAGAGAAAGAGAAAGAGAGGGAGAGGGAGAGGGAGGGGGAGGAAATGAGAGAGGGAGAGAAAGAGAATGAGAGGGAGAGGGAGAGGGAGAGGGAGGGAGAGTGCATTCTCTCTCTCCCTCTCCCTTTTGCTTTTGGAGAGTATTAGGATATATTGTGAGAGGCAGAGGAAATGCGAGAGAAAGAGAGGGAGAGGGAGAGAGAGGAAGAGAAAGAGAAAGAGATGTATACTCAAATGGATAGCTTTATGGAGATGTATGTCTATTCAAATGGATAGCTTTTGCCTACTCAAGATGTAGTCCACCTATGTGTGTATATATTGGAACGATAACATATCCATGATTATGGTAATGGTATGCACTTTGCTTTTTTTATGAGTACCATTACATCGACTCCTTAAGAGGGCTAAAAATTAGTCATACACTTTATAAAGTCTAATTAGGAGATTTAAGATACACGATAATAGACTTATCAATAATGGTATGCAATGTGCTTTGCCATGGGCCACGTACATTGGTGACTCTTTAAGATGGCTTAAAATTGGTCATATCCTTCATAATATCCAAGTAGGGGATCTAATTGTGATATGCATAATTCATTGTTTTTGTATTAACTTTATAGGCACAACAAATTAGTAATCATGCCAACTAGTCAACGGAAGGACTAAAAGAAAATGATACCCTAGCTAATGGTCATTATGGTACTTCATCAAAATGGACCCAAAAGTATTGCTATAGAAGAAGAATCCCTTAAATTGAGCATAGGATATTTTCTTCAAATGTTATGACTATGAGTAGAATTGATTGAAACAAATTTTATTACTATAGTTGATAAATTTTGTAGATGGCATTAATTTTTATACATGAACCTAGGAAAAAAAAACCACATTTTTAAGATACTTTTTGTTGAGAATGATTTATTATTAGACTAAGAGATCCTCAATGATGCTCATAAATGGATTACTTATCCTCAAAGCTCTCTAGTGCAGTTGTATAAGCAATCCTAGTAGAGTCCCTCTAAGATACTCAAAGTATGATAACCTAGAGACCATAGCTAGGTATATAAGGTATAATGGTTGTACAAGAAGGCACCTCAAAAATTGACTGATCACCACTAAATCCCAAAGAAGAATCGTGTTCCATCCCCTTCAACTCTATATTCACATCGTGAAGAACTTCATTAATCATAGCATCCTTGTCACCAATCTTTTTGTTGCAATGATGAAGTAACATATTCATCACTTTTCATTTTAGCATCTAAGACATTATCCAATCTTTTAGTCAAGTCCAAACATTTAGTCTTCGACTCATGAACCTTATGAACTAATGCTTTTTTTTTTACAATAATGAATAATTATCTACCGGGACAAACAAATCCTTGAGCATGGTATATGGCCGAGATATAACATCAATAAATCTCTCAACTACTATGTCAAATGCATTCTTTACATCAATCAGTAAAGCATTTCTTATATCTTGAAGTTCAGATTTCAACACCATGGATGCATCAATATCAACCTCAATGTTTTACAAAATTTACTTCTCAAGCTCTTGCAGAGGCTAAAACCTCTCCAGCAAGAGCTTATGGTCAACTTGCAACTTGACATACATCTCCATAAAGCTATCCATTTGAGCCTCATTTGTTGTAATGTAGATAAGATGGAAAACGAAGAAGGTCTTATTGTTCAATATTGTGAGGCGTATCTTAATCAGCGTGTCCCATGTCCTTGCTCTCAATGCAAGTTGGAAATTAGACAAAAACGTCGATTGTCTATAGAACACGTACGACGATTTGGCGAGTTTCAATCTAAGATCATTGATCAGGTGATTGAGGATTTTTAGCAAACGATAATTTGAAGTTAATATTAATCATGCATTGTACTCGCAAGCTAATTGAAAACCATACACAATAAGATTGGGTCTTGTTGGCAAATTTTCTATCCAGGGAGGTGATGTCTCGTCCCAAGGGGGAGTGCACCCTTTGCGGCCAATTAGAAGAGTTCATGGGCGTGGGATGGATGGAGTGCAGGAGCCAATCCACCACTCGCAAGGCCAATCTATACAGTCAATGCTAGAGGAGACAGACAACCTTCCAGACCTACGTACAAACTTGGAGCCTGAGATGGAGGCAATGATCGATGCATTGATTCCCATGGATGTCGAGACATCTGATCCGCATAGAGAGGAAGCATCCATACCATTATATGATGGGTGCCGAGTATTTCGGTTGAAGACATTGCTTGCACTCTTAAGTGTGTAAGCAAAATACGGGTGGAGTGATATGAGTGTGACCGAGTTATTTAGGTACCTTGCACATAGGCTTCATTGATTTTTTTTTTGGCACTATTATTACAAAAATTTGTGATTTTTCAAGGTGTTTTATGATTTTTTTCAGGTTATTGAAATATCATACATTACCACTTGCAAATACCATGCCTGAGTCTCGTGATGATACACGACATGTTTTACGAAAGCTTGTCATGGACTACAATAACATCCATGCATGTATCAATGATTGCATATTGTTTCGAGAAGAATACGAGACTATGGAGACATGTCCAAAGTGTGGTGCTCACAGGTATCAACAGGACTTGCAAGGGCAAACCATCCCTCAAAAAGTTCTCAGACACTTTCCGCTCATCCCCCGCATAAACCACATGTTTCATACGTCTGGCATGGCGAGCTTGACAACGTGGCATGTGCAGAATAGGTCCACGGATGGAGTTCAATGAATATCGGCGGATTCGCGCGCATGGAACCACATTGACTCTACCTTCCCAGGCTTTGCGTGAGAGCCAAGGAATCTTCGGCTCGGTCTCGCAATGGATGGTGTGAACCCATTCGGTCTGTGCTCAACTTCTTACAGTGTGTGGCCTATAGTCCTTGTCAACTACAACATCCATCCATGGCTTTCTACGAAGAAAGGACATCTCATCCTTAGCTTACTCGTCCTAGGCCGCTACAAAGTAAAAAATATGGACATGTATCTTTGTCCATTAGTCAATGAGCTTAAGATTTTGTGGGAGGAGGGGGTCACTGTGCAAGATATGAGCAGGCGCGATGGTCGGTGGGGTCAGCTAATATTCGAGCCATTCTCATGTGGACGATGCATGACTTTCCGGGATTGGGAGAGTGTTCAGGTGAGCAGGCCTCCATTCTCACTGGTAATATCTATATTTTATCTCATTCAATCAAGTATTCACTAGGTCGTGGTGTCGAAACAGGTTTGGTTACCTTAGGTTATCATGCATGTCCATTGTGTGGGCCACAATTAGACTCCCGAAGGTCACGAACCATGAAGAAGATGGTATATCAAGGACACGGCACTTTCTTGCCGAAGGATCATGAACTCAGGGAAGGTTTCCTTGGATGACCTCTAACACGTATGAATGCCGCAAGCTGGTATGAGCTGAAAATGATCCACGTGGAATCACATCCAAATGGAATGCAACCGTTCTCAGTTTTCTACGTGTTGCCATATTGGACCCACTTACAGGTCAACCACTTGTTGGATCCCATGCATATTTTCAAGAATGTGGGTAGCTTGCTATGGGACCACATGACAGGAAAGAGAGACACTATAGGGGCACAAATGGATTTGAAGGAGGTAGGTAAGATGGAGGCGCTTTGGCCGCAGTCGAGTGCTGATGGTCACATGCAGCTTCCTCGCGCTCCTTGGGTTTTGTCCACTAAAGAAAAGTACATTGTGAAGCAAGTAATCAAGTCTATCCGCACTCCGACAGGTATGATCCATTCTCTCAGGTCCGCATTTTCTAAAGACGACCAATTGTCGGGGCTAAAATCCCATTATTCGCATAAGATATGTCAGGTTTGTGCTACGAATGGATTGTAATTAGCATGGGCATTTTGCAATTTGGCAAGTGGCCATTATTCATAATGCTTTCTCATTTGTGGCAGTTTGTCCTATGGATCGCGATCGCAGGATGCTTTACTCCAGAAATTCGTGGGGCCATTTACAAGTTGTCGACTTTGGTGCAATGGATCTCACAGAAAGAGATTAAGACGTCCTCTATTGAATCCGCAAGGCGGCGAGTAGTGGAGACGGTCTGTCTCTTTGAGAAATACCTGCCCACTAGCATGCTCACGATACAAATCCACCTTTTTGTGCATCTTGTGGATGAAGTGGAGATTGCTAGACCTATCCATACGCGATGGATGTTCTTCTTGGAGCGCTTCATGAAAACCCTGAAAGGCTTTGTGCAACAACGAGCTTGGCCAGAAGGTAGCATGGCCGAAGGTTGGTTGGTGTCAGAGGCGTTAGTGCATATTTCACAATGGCTACCAACGGTGGAACCAGACAATGAAATGCTATGGATGCTGAAGGACGATGATAGACTGACTGGAGATGTGGTGGTTGGAAATGGGGTAGAAAAAAGAATGGATGCCTCAATGGAAGAGAATGTGAATCGCTTTTGTATGTTGCACCATGCCTCCATGGAGACGTGGCTCGCCAAGTACAAGATTGCAAGGCAAGATCAAGAGGAAGCGCAAGCTGAATTCCGACGTAGTACGTGTCATCGACCGATTCGATATCCCGAAGGCATGGAGGAGACGCCACGATTTATGTCAACGCGATGGTATGGAGCCTTGACCGCAGCATCCAGCAAAGGGACAGAGGTCTCAATGGAGGAGTGGGAATTCTCGAGGGGATGTAGTCCAAAGGTGATGAGGGGTTTAGAATCTGTCGTATCTGAATTTTATATGCGACATCTAATTTGAGTGTTTCAATGTACAGTAAAAAATATATAGTGCAGCATGGTCGCACGGACGGCATTTTCGCGTGGAGCGTATTGACAAAATGCGCTCCACAATGGACTGTGGTGTCATGGCAAGGTTCGAGCAAGAGAGCTGACGACGAGCAACGGATCCAAACACGGTTGTGGATGAGATGGAGTATTTTGGGAACTTGCAAAGTATTATTACTGTGGATTACCGTAGCTTCTCCATGATACTATTCGATGTGCAATGGTTCAAAGTGGTACTTGGAGGAGCTGGAGCAACAGTTCAACGAGGTCCATCGAGATTTCTTGAAATAGATTCCGAAAACAAATGGATGGATTTGCGCGACACCTTTGTGTTGCCGGCCCATTGTGAATAGGTGCATGGATTAATTTGCTTGCTAATTGTATTACGACATGGTTTATGTCACAATGGTTTGAACTCACTTTGTACGTGTTTGTGAACAGGTAATCTTCTATCCAAACCCCCGACAACCTCGATGGTGGTATGTTATACCTTCAACTCCCCGAAGTGTGAGAGTATATGATCAAAGTGATGTCCCGAGCATAGATGAAGATAATATGCAAATAGAGGGGTCGATATTAGAAGGGGTGGAGGCCGTTGAAAGCTTGGAGCCAGCATCGGCTAACAATGATGGAAATACAGGAGTCCAAGAATTTTTTGAGAATGAGGCTGACTCATTCTTTTATGGTGACATGTCTATCAACCTTCCAGTGTATGCGGAGTTGTGTCAGGAGATTAACATGGGACCATAGGATACTTCATACTTGGAGCATCCACTTACTCAATTCGTTGACCAATCTCTTATAAAGATACATAAGATAAGCATTTTAAGAGAGATTTTTTAAAAATGATTTATATTACTGTGCTTTGTATAATTTAAATTGATTATTATAACACCATTTTTTATCTGTGCAGGTGACATTTTCAAGATGAGTCGAGGGATGAGCGATGAGAAGTTGCAAGATATCTTCGCACACATGTCTCCAGACCAACTCGCGAGATTCAGAGAGATGGCAAACCAAGAGATGTCTTGTTCTTCGTCAAGGCGCTCTGCTAGATCTGCTTTAGTGCGATCGGATGCTTCGGCTTCGAGCAAACAATCTCGACGCTCACGACTTGGACCAGAGGGAGGGAGTGCATCGGGATCAGGGGGATGCTGCTGTGGAGACACGGATGTGGTGTCTCTGTCTCGTCGTTCAGCTGGAGCTGCGTCATCTCCAAGATTTGTCACACCTGTGGGGACATCTACTCTAGTTACTCTGGCTTTTGCACAGCCCTCAGCACAGGTGGCACCCCTTTGGGTGCCACTCCGAGAGAGATTACCCCCGTTGGTACACCGGATGTAGAGGGGTCTCCTGGATATGCCCAGGAGCGTGGACGCAGATGGGAGAGGATCCATCTTAGATAGACTCCTAGGGGTTATGGATATCTGGTCGATAGTAGGTCAGGAGCCATCATCATGAATGATGAGGGGAGGAGAGTGATGGCTCACATGAAAGAGTTGTGCCAACAAGTTTTTTGGCACAACGTCCTGGATCATTGGAAGAATATACCGGAGGGGAGCAAGGACTACATAGTAGCATACTTGCACGAGGAGTTTCTGGTGCCAGTCGCAGTAGATAGATTCTCTACGGGCTGGATGATGGATTGCATGCGTGCATACATGTCACATAGACGATCTGACGCACGCAAGGAAATCAAGAGTGGGGCTGCAAAGACCGAGTGGTTAGATGCAGACGACTGGCACCGACTGAGGGAGGAGGCTACAGATTCTCCAGGACGTTGGAGTCAGCAGCGCAAGGCAGCGAGGACACGACTTGAGGCCGGAGTGGTCCATCATCTTGGGAGTGGCGGCCACAGGACATATTTGGAGGACTTTGTAAGTTTTTCTTTTGTTTTGCTTGTTTGTTTTTTTGAAATATTCTTTGTACTGACAATCATGTTTGTAATAGTTACATTTTGTTTTCTTTGCAGTACTCCATTACAAATCGCGATCCGATAGGGCTTGAGACTCGATATGTAGAGAGGCACGGTCTCAATGCATTGATCGACCGATTGTGTAGACGCGGCGGCCCTGTAAGTCACTCATCTTTCTTGTTCGTAGTTACCATGAGTTATTTGAATGCATTATTATATGGTGGATTGATGTGTTGTTTCTTTTTTTGCAGAGTTTGTTCGATGCTCCTTTGCGGTGGGACGAGACGAGGATTTGTAGCTCGCCCTTGGATCCTTGGAGCTCACACACCTTTATTTTTTAGTCACCTGATCTATATAGACATTTTCTATGTATTAGTGATATCCTGTCATGATTGTACCAATCGCTTTTTATGAGATCATGTATTTATTTCATGTATCAGTTTTATGATTTCAGTATACATTCTTTTTGTTTGCAAGCGTTTTGTATACAGTAGTGCAGAAACTATTTTGTATGGTTCTCATACAGCACACAATGCTATATGTGACACGGCAGCTTGCTGCCCTACCACAATTTTTTTTAATCCATGTTACCGTCGTTATTAGTGTCGCAAATTTACTGCTTTCGTCGCTATTGCCGTCACTATGTGCATCACAAATTTACTGGTTGCATTGCTATTGGTGTCGTGTGACGCTGATAGCGACGCCAATAGCGACGCTAATAGCGATGTTTCTATGGCGTCATTAATAATAATGCTTTTTGCGACGACGGGGGAAAATTTTGTTGTTTGTATTTTCATCGCTTTAAATGTCGGTATAAGGTCTATATCTTGTAGTGTTTTCAAAGAGCTTTCTTTAGACATTGAGCATAAAACTTAAGTGCTAATGCTTCTCATAAACAAGGAAACTGATAAATACAAACATGGGATTGGTCACATTCATCATTGCAAAAATATATTGTTTTTTATCAGAGCTGGGAGAGCTAGCATGTGTATAATCGCGTCTAAATTGTAGGTTAGACGCGCTCTCAGACGCATTTCTAAAGTCAACCCTCTGTTCAGCGCGTCTATATTCGCATCTGAGATGCAGTATAGACGTGCTGTCAGACGCATATTGCAGGTCAATGCTTTGCGCGTGCGTGTATCATCGCGTGTACACTACAGAGCACATGCGCCAGCACACGTGCTCTAAGATGCATCCTCAGATGCAATGAGAGGAAACATTTTTTCGTGTCTATACCTGCGTCTACACTAAAATGTAGATGCACTAGCAGACGCGCTCAATCGGCTAATTTTAGTCCGACGACTGCCATTGATGATTTACAAAATGCAATACATAATGGAATCAGAAATCCTAATACACAGACAGAGCAGAGAGAGAAAAGAGAGAGAGAGAGAGAGAGAGAGAGAGAGAGAGAGAGAGAGAGAGTCACCTTGGGTGTTTGGTGTGGCGGGTGGTGGCGCTTCTTTCTTCTCCTTGGTAAGTTACCCTCCCTTGATGCTTGCTTGCTTGCTTGCTGCTTCTTCTTGTTCTCCTCTCTCTTGTTCTCTCTTTCTTCCTCTCCTTGGCTTTCCTTTTTCCCTTCTTGTGTGTTTGAAATGAAAGAAGAGGTGAGTCATGAGGAGGTGAGGCATGAAGAGACTACATGTCGCCTAAACTCAAGCTTCAGAACCGCAAAAAATGCAGGAAATGAAAGGCGCAGTTTGAAAAGAAATGATTTAAGTATGGTTTGAATTTTGACGTGTGCGTCTATAGTTAAAAAGAAATGATTTAAGTATGGTTTGAATTTTGACGTGTGCGTCTATTTTGGCGTGTATATGCGTATCTATTGTTCATGTAAATGCAAGTATAGACGCAAACATAGACGTGCAAATAGATGCTAATATAGACGCGCATTTAGATGCTACGATGCGTATGTAAATGCGGATATAGACGCGCATTTAGGCTTTATCATAATTTTTTGTTTTTAAGATAAGTTCTGATAGTGAATTCTTATCATAAGTTTTAATGTATTTATGATGAGTTTTGTGTATTTAAAATTGAGATCTTAGAATAATTAATATGCTAGCTTTAAGTTTTTATGTAAATATATGAATGACAAATATTTTGATGTTGTCATGAATTAGGTTTAATCATGTCGTCGTCATCACCTAGTGCGGTGCATGCTAATGAATCAATGAGCACATCCTCAAGTGAGGATGAAACATTGCGTCTTCATAATCGAGATGCATGGCTATGACGAAAAATTAAATGCATGTGTGATCGTTGTCGAGGGTGTATTTTTCAAGCACGTCGAATTGCAATGTCACACAGCTTGTATGGAGAATGGGACCGAGAAAAATCACCAGCATTCATTGTTTTTTTTAACCACTAAGATTGCTAGTCTATGTTACTCAATATATATCAACGTACATGAAACTCCCTTTTGTGGTTGAGCAGGATGCAGTGCCACAACCTCAGATGCTCCCTCCCGGGCGTCGAGAGGCTACAAAACGTCGATGCAAGGAGGCAGAGTCTTCAAGAAGAGTAGAGACTCACGACCATGATAGTAGCCCTCATGAAATGCCCCATCAAGTCGTAGAGGATGAGATTTTGGACAACATGGTACACCATCTATTTTCGCAACCGGTTCAGGGAGAAGGTCACTCTACGAAGCCAGATGATCCACTATACGTAGCATCATCTACTCTGTTGTGTGAAGGTTGTACGTACTCCGTTCTTCGTGCATCCCTCGAGATACTTAACTTGTAAATAATTTATGGATGGAGTAATGTCAGTTTGGATGCGTTATTGAAGTAGGGTATCAATTCAGTTTGGATGCGCTATTGAAGTAGGTATCAATTCAGTTTGGCTTATGAATCATAATATTAATTGTTCTATTTTGAAATCAAACAGAAATATATGTTGGTGGTTTTTTAACTCACTTTTAAAAATATATGTAGGTTATTATCACAAATTCTTCCAAAAAGAAACAAATTTCCAACTAAGAGAGAGCAAGCAAGACATTACTTGACATCTCTGGGAGGCCTCGATTATGTCAAGATCCATGCATGTGTCAATGATTGTGTCTTATTTCGTGGGATTCATGAGTTCACATGAGAGTGTCCTGTTTGTGGCGAATCAAGATACAAAGTGGAGATGAAGTCAATGGATGTGCCTTGTAAGGTTTTGCGACATTTTCCGATTGTTCCACGTATAAAACTTATGTTCAAGTGTAAGTCTATTGAAAAGCTCATGTCATGGCATGCTAGTCATCATTCAAGTGATGAAAAATGGAGGATCCCTACAGACACACCAGCATGGCAACATATAGATAATTTGTGGCCTGTTTTCAAAGAAGAGCCAAGAAATTTGAGATTTGGTTTAGGTATGGATGGAATCAATCCATTTGGCATAAAAAGCATATCATACAGTGCATGGCCAGTGGTATTGGTGAACTATAATATTCCTCCATCGATGGCAATTAAAAAGAGACATGTAATGTTGTCCCTTCTGATTCCTGGAAAGCATAAGGTAAAAAACATGGACATTTACTTAGAGCCTTTGATTGAAGAGTTAGAAATGTTATGGGAAGGTATTGAGGTGTAAGATACAAGTGCATCTGCATCCTCTAGAGATTTCACATTGAAGGCCATGTTGTTGTGGACCATGCATGACTTTCCAGGATAGGGAGAGTGTTCAGGTATATGTATATAACTCTATATTTGAAATTCAAGACTTGAATCAATTGCATTTTATTAATTCACTTGTTTTTTCAGGTTTAACCACATCAGGATATCATGCATGTCCTATTTCCGGTCCCTCTCTAATTTCCTCTAGGCCGGCACGTTTAAAGAAGGTTATCTACTACAATCATCATCGATTTCTTCCTATTGACCATCCCAAATATGTTCTTCCTACTAATGGAATGACTCCACAATCTCTGACCATTTGAGATTGGAAGGAGAGATGGATTAATGCTGATAGCCACCCTTCACTCGGCATGAGTCGGTAAGAAGTGCATTTCGTTCGATTGACTTTAAAGTATTTAGCATGATGAATTATTTACATAATATATTGTTTGATTGTTAGGTTCTCTATATTTTTTCGTCTTCCATACTAGACTGAACTCAAGATCAATGGACCCCATGCACATATTCAAAAATGTTGTATCTACATTATGGGATCACTTGATAGGGGCTCGTGATTCAGTCAATGTAAGGGAGGATTTACGTAACATTGGTCGCATGAGACGAGCTTGGCCACGCATTGGACCCAGAGGAAAGATTGAGCTACCCCATGCACCTTGGATGTTGTCAAAGAACGAGGAAAAAATAGTGAAGGAACAAATATATAGCTTTCGAACACCCACAGGATGTATGAGATGTCTCAAGGGAGCCTTCATAAAGAAAAAGAAAAGAGGTGTGGAGCAACTATCTAGTTTGAAGTCCCACGATTGGCACAAAATGATTCAAGTAAGGGTATCTCTAACCATGAATATAGTAATTAGTGGAGTAACTATGTGTAAACTTTGGGGTATGATGACTTTTTCCTCAACTAATCATTTGATCTATGAATATTGTTTACATTCAGTTCGTACTTCCTACTAGCATATGCCATTGTGTATCCAAAGATGTACGTGATATCATTTACAAGATGGGAGAGCTTGTGAGGTGTGTATACATTGTATTTTTTCACTATATATCTTTGAATTTCTACACAAAAATAAACAATTCTCAAATACATCCTGACAGATACGTGAGCTCAAAGGAAATTGATCCAAGCACATAGCAAGATGCTCGAGTATTATCTGTTGAGGTGGTTTGTTTGGTGGAGGAAAATTTTTCTCGATCCATTTTGACTACTCAATTACATTTACTTGTACATTTGATTGATGAGATCGCACTTTGTGGGACAGTTCATGCAAGGTGGATGTTTTTTTCTTGAGCGCTTCATGAAAACCTTGAAAGATTTTGTGAGGCAAAAAGCACAGCCTGAGGGAAGCATGGCTAAGGGTTGGTTAGTGCAATCATCCCTTGTTTATATCTCTGAATATCTTGCTGAAGTGGATCCCTCTCAACCACGACTATGGAAAGTTGATGAAGACTTGAGGATGACCTCTATAATACCTCAAGGAAAAGGAATGAGTAAAGTGCTAACAAAAGAAGAACTTCGTAAGTTAAATAGTTTTTGTGTGCTCAATAGTGATGTAATGAGCAAATGGGTGACACTATATAATGAAGCAAGGGCAAGAAGAAAAAGCGAAAGACAAGAATTTCGCACTAGATATGAACGTAATGTCTCATTTCCAGATCATCTAAATGCTCTCCCACGTCATATTAATATAGATTGGTTACATGAGGAAATGGAGAGAATGGAAAAAGAGGAGGAAATTAATATATCTCAAGAAGAGTGGGAATATGCACAAGTTGCTTATCAAAGGTGAGACATACTATTAATCAATTTATTTCTATAAGTTTTATTTTATATAAATAATTGACATTTTGATCTTTTATCTTTTACTACTAGTGCACATTATTCAATGCACTTTGGTGTGAGGGTAAACATCTTCGAACTCAACGTATAGATGAAAAGAGAAATACCCAAGATTGTGGTGTCCTTGCTCACTTCGAGGATGCCAATGGTACCATGGAAGGTTATTGTGGCTTGATCCAAGATATTCTGAAGCTTGACTTCAGACGATTCTTTATATATGTACTAGATGTGAAGTGGTTTAAAGAAGTGGTAACAAATGATGAGCATTGCACAATCAGACGTCATCCAAGTGGTTTTGTAATCATTGACTCTACAAAATTTCAACAAAATAAGAATGACACATTAGTACTACCTCAACAATGCGAGCAGGTATATATGCAAATGATAATTTTTTAATATGTATACATGTGATATATATACACAATATAATAAGTATTTAAGTTTCTTGCTTTTGTTTTTCAAATACAGGTTGTGTATCATCCAATGGTAAACAATAACCGATGGTGGCATGTCATTCCTATATCTAATTGTTCAAAACCAATATATGGTAATATTACCCACATGGAGATAGCAGATGACAATCCAAAAATTAATAATGATGTGCATGATGACACCATAATGGATGATATGTGTGATATAGTACAAGATGAACCTCGCGAGGATGTTCAAGGAAATGCAGAAGAAGACAATAATGTGATTGTCGATGATATTGATGAAGTTATTGAGAAATATAGCAACACATCTGATAGTGGGATAGACTTATTTGTTTCATTACCTCTTGGTAACATAGACCTATAAGTAGATAGTTTAGCAAGAGCTGATCTCATTGAAGATGAGATGGATCATTCACTGTAACATACTTAATTTTCTTAATGATTCAATGTGTATTCTTAATTCTATGGTTTTTATCATGCGCACACGTGCATACTCAAGAATCAATAGTCAAGTTTAAAGCTAAATTGAATTTTTCATAATAAAAAGAAAGTATTTTTTATCATCTTCAAGTAGAGAAATTACGAGATACATATTGCAATGCTTGCTACTAATTGTATAATAAGGTTTCTGTCACTTGCCACTAATTACTTATATCAGGCTTGTCAACTGGAGGAACTACCATTCATTAGAGAGCAATGAAAAAATAATTATTAACTCTGTTTTTTTAATTCAATGATTCAATGTGTATTCTTAATTCTATGGTTTTTATCATGCGCACACGTGCATGCTCAAGAATCAATTTTAGGTGGTTAAATAATTATTAACTTTGGTTTTTTAATTATATTAATTTCAATTTTAGGTGGTTAAATAATTGCGCATCTGCTGGCACGTCTATATTGGCATCTATTTACGAGGATATATAGATGCAAAGTTCGCGTCTATTTACACGCTCTTTTACACGCATATATAGACGCAATGATAGACACGCTCGACTTTGCGCATCTAACATGCGCGTCTATGCCTCGTTTCTGTTGTAGTGGATTAAACTATTGTCACATGTACCATGTCGTAATACAATTAACAAACAAATGAGTTCATGCACTTGTTCACAATGGGCCAGCAACACAAAGGTGTCGTGCAAATGTCCATTTTTTTTCGGAATCTATTTCGAGAAATCCAAATAGACATCGTCAAACTGTTGCTCCAGCTCCTTCAAGTACCACTTTGAACCACTGCACATCAAATAGTATCATGGAGAAGCTACGGTAATCCATTATAACAATACTTTGCAAGTTTCCAAAATACTCCATCTCATCTATAACCGTGTTTGGATCCATTGCTCGTCGTCGACTCTCTTGCTTGAACCTTGCCATGATACCACAGTCCATTGTGGAGTGCATTTTGTCAATATGCTCCATGCGAAAATGCCGTCTGTGCGACCACGCTACACTACATATTTTGTACTGTACATTGAAACACTCAAATTAGTTGTCACATATAAAATATATATACAACAAATCCTAAACATGTCATCACCTTTGGACTATATCCCCTAGATAATTCCCACTCCTCCATTGAGACCTCCGCCCCTTCGTGAGACGCTGCGGTCAAAGCTCCATGCATCATGTTGACATGAACCGTGACATCTCCTCCATGCCCTGAAGATATCAAATCGGTCGATAGCGCGTACTACGTCGAAATTCAGATTTCCCTTCCTCTCGATCTTGCCTAGAGATCTAGTACTTGACGAGCCACGTCTCCATTGAGGCATGGTGCAACATACAAAAGAGATTCATCTTCTTTTCCATTACAGTATCCATTCTTTTTTCTATCCCATTTTCAACCACCACATCTCCGGTCAGTCTATCATCGTCCTTCAGCGACCATAGCATTTTGTTCTCTGGATGCACCATCGGTAGCCATTGTGAAATATGCACTAGCGCCTCAAACACCAACCAACCTTCAGCCATGCTACCTTCTGGCCAAGCTCGTTGTCGTACAAATACTTTCAGGGTTTTCGTGAAGCGCTCCAAGAAAAACATCCATCGCGTATGGACAGGTCCAAAAATCTCCACTTCATCTATAAGATGCACAAGGTGGATTTGTATCGTGAGCATACTGGTAGGTAGGTATTTCTCAAAGAGACAGACCTTCTCCACTGCTCCCTGCCTCACGGATTCAATAGAGGACGTATTAATCTCTTTCTGTGAGATCCATTGCACCAAAGTCAATAACCTGTAAATGGCCCTGCGTATTTCTAGAGTAAGGCATCATGCAATCGCGATCGGTAGTACAAACTGCCACAAATGAGAAAGCATTATCAACAATGGCTACACTCCAAATAGCAAAATGCACACGCCAATTACAATCTACTCGTAGTACAAATCTGACATATCTTATGCCAGTCATGGGATTTTAGGCCCGATCGTCTTTAGAAAATGCAAACCTGAGAGAACGCATCATACCCGTCGGAGTGCGGATAGCCTTGACTACTTGCTTCACAATGCGCTCTTCTTTAGTGGAAAAAACCCAAGGAGCGCGAGGTAGCTGCAGGCGACCATTAGCACTCGACTTTGGCCAAAGTGCCTCCATCTTGCCTACCTCCTTCAAATCCATTTGTGCCTCTATAGTGTCTCTCTTTCCTGTGATGTGGTCCCATAGCAAGTTACGCACATTCTTGAAAATATATATGAGATCCAACAAGTGGTTAACCTGTAAGTGGATCCAATATGGCAACTTGTAGAAAACTGAGAACCGCCACATTCCGTTTGGATGTGATTCCGGGTGGACCATTTTTAGCTCGTACAGGCTTGCAGCATTCATACATGTTGGAGGTCATCCAAGAAAACATTCCCTTAGTTCATGACCCTCTTGCAAGAAAGTGGTGTGTCCTTGATATACCATCTTCTTCATGGTTCGTGACCTTCGAGAGTCTAACTGTGGCCCTCACAATGGACATGAATGATGATAACCTAAGGTAACCAGACCTATTCCAACACCATGATCTAGTGAATACAAAATTGAACGAGATAAAATATAGATATTACCAACAAGAACGGAAGCCTATTTACCTGAGCACTCTCCGAATCCCGGAAAGTCATGCATCGTCCACATGAGAATGGCTTGAATATTGACAGACTGTCGACCATCACGCTTGCTCATATCTTGCACCGTGACCCCCTTCTCCCACAAAATCTTAAGCTCATCGACTAATGGATGAAGATACACGTCCATATTTTTGACTTTGTAGCAGCCGGGGATGAGTAAGCTAAGGATGAGATGTCCTTTCTTCATAGAAAGCCATGGAGGGATATTGTAGTTAACAAGGACTATATGCCACACATTATAAGAAGTTGAGCGCAGACCGAATGGATTCACGCCATCCATTGCAAGACCGAGCCGAAGATTCCTTGGCTCTTGGGCGAAGCCTGGAATGTAGAGTCAATGTGGCTCCATGCGCGGACGTGAATTTGCTTATATTTGTTGAACTCCATCTGTGGACCTATTCTGCGCATGCCACGTTGTTAAGCTTGCCATGCCAAACGTACGAAACATGTGGTTTATGCGGGGGATAAGCAAAAAGTGTCTGAGAACTTTTTTAGGGATGGTTTGCCCTTGTAAGTCCTGTTGATACCTGTGAGTACCACACTTTGGACATGTCTCCATAGTCTCGTATTCTCCTCGAAACAGTATGCAATCATTGATACATGCATGGATAATGTTGTAGTCCATGCCAAGCTTTCGTAAAACATGTCGTGCATCATCATGAGACTCATGCATGGTATTTGTAGGTGGTAATATATGATATTTCAATAACTTGTAAAAAATCATAAAACACCTTGAAAAAGAATAAATATTTTTAATAATAGTGTCAAAAAGAAATCAACAAAGCATACGTACAAGGTACCTGAACAACTCAGTCACACTCGCATCACTCCACCCGTATTTTGCTTGCACACTTACGAGTGCAAGCAGTGTCTTCAGGCGAGATACTCGACACCCATCATATAATGGTATGGATGCTTCCTCTCTAAGTGGATCAGAATTCTCGACATCCATTGGAATCAATGCATCGATCATTATCTCCATCTTAGACTCCAAGATTGTAGGTAGGTTTGGAAGGCTTCATGTCTTCTCTGGCATTGACGGTATAGATTGGGTAGTGCCTTGCAAGTGGTGGATTGGCTCATGCACTCCATTCATCGCACACCCATGAACTCTTCTAATTGGCGGCAAAGGGTGTACTCCTTGGGACAAGAAGTCACCTCCCTGGATAGAAAATTTGCCAACCACACCCAATCTTCTTGTATATGGTATTCAATTAGCATGTGAGTACAATGCATGTTTAATATTAACTTTTCTTACCATTTGCTGAAAAACCACAATCACCTGATCGATGATCTCAAATTGAAACTCGCTGAAGCGTCGTATGTGTTCTATAGACAATCAACATTTTCATCTAATTGCCAGCTTGCATTGAGAGCAAGGACATGGAACATGCTGATTTAGATACGTCTCGTGATCTTGAACAACAAGACCTTTATCGTTTTCCATTTTGTCTACATTACGACAAACAATTTGTTTTTGTTATCATTTTTTTTTTCTTTCTTAAATTGTTCTCCTCTCCTTCCATCTCTCTCTCTTTTTCTCTTTCTTTATTATGTTGTATGTATTTCCTCTCCCTCTCTCTCATTCCTTCTTTTTTCTCTTCCTCCCCCTCTCTCATTTTCTTTAACGATCATGCCTATGACTACGATGAAGACCAAGACCACGACTACGACTACGATTACGACTATGACCATGACCACGACCATGATCATGATTATGATCACGATCACGACCACGACCATGACCATGACCATGACCACGACCACGACCACGACCATGACCACTATCAGAGAGAGAACTAGGGAGAGAGAAAGAGGAGAGAGAAAGACTGCAGAGGAGAGAGAAAGACTGCAGGAAGAGAGAGAAATAGAGTGATGAGGAGAGAGAAAGACTAGAATTGGAGAGAGAAAGACAGGAAAGATGTAGAAGCCATAGAAGCTTGAAGCAAGAAGGGAGAGAAAGATTGTAATTGTATTGATATGTCAAAAAGATATGAAAAATTACAACTTCTCTCCTTATATACCAGTGTCAATGTGACATGGCATATTATTAGTATTCTAAGTATTCCCAGCTTCTTACAATCCATCCCTTCCCAAAAGTTTTTGTCCCCAAAAACAAAACTAGAAAGAGCTAAAGAAAAGATGGATAGAACAGAGTACTACTCTGTTTTACAGCTTTACAAATAGGGAATGAGTGAAGAATTTATCATTACAAGGGCTGAATTTGAAGTACGGAAAGTGGACCCTGCTATATACATGATTTGAAGAACTTTAGAAGCCATTGGAGCCATAGAATCTTCAACAAATAGTTCTAGAAGAAAATAGACAGCTTGCTGGAATAACAGTCCCTGCTGGACCAAATCAGCCATAACTTTTGATAGAAGTGTCCAAATGAAGTGTACCACATATCAAAACGAAGCTCTTGAAGAGTACTTTAAGCTCATGTGGATAGCTCAATTCTGAAAATGAAGTACGACAAAAACTGTTCTAAAACAGCGTGCTGTCCTGAACCAGTCTGCACCAATACTAGCTCCATAAGCAATAGGCTTCAGCCACCAATGTATCCTTCAAGTATGGATACTCATCCAATATTGAATCAGGTCTCCAAGAAGCCTCTTCAGAGGGTAAACCTCTCCATTTAATCAAATATTCCACAATAGAACGTGATCGAAGCTTCTTTTCATGCTGACCTATAACAGCCTCTGGGATGTACTGAATAATACCATCTTCATCAATAGGTGGTAGCTCATCAACTAAATCCACTGGATCACCATAATAGGGCTTGAGCTGACTAACATGGAAGACGTTATGAATCTTTGTAGAAGAGGGAAGCTCTAGTCTGTATGCCAAATCTCCAATCCGCTTAAGGATCCTGTAAGGGCCATAGAATCTGTGGGCAAGCTTATTACTAGATCCATCTTTCAATGTAGAATACTTGGATTTGGGCACCTTCAACAAAACCAGCTTTCCTTCCTGGAACTCTAAAGGCCTCCTCTTCTCATCAGCATACATTTTCATCTGATCTTGAGCCTTCCTTAGATTCACCTTGCATTGCTGAAGAAGGTTCTGCATTCTATTCAACTCTTCCTTCCCATGAGGGTTGATCTTTTCATTAAAAATGACTATAGGTAGGGGCACCTTGTAACCATACAAAGTCTCAAAGGGTGAAACTCCTATGCTCGCATGAGTGGAATTATTATAGGCAAACTCAGCCAGGTGTAACCAAGAATCCCATGAGGTTTGGACATCATAGCAAAAATGGTGAAGATAAGTCTCCAACCATTTATTAACTCTCTCTGTCTGTCCATCAGTTTGGGGATGATAAGCCGTAGATGGAGCCAACTTGGTACCCATAGATGTAAATACCGCTTGCCAAAAGTTACTCATAAACTTTGAGTCCCTATCATGGACAATCACCTGCGGTAATCCATGCAATCTGAAAATATGCTCCATAAACTGGTTGGCCACCTGAGAAGCAGTAAGCTGAATTTTTGTTGGGATAAAATGAGCTGCTTTAGTGAGTCTGTCAACCACCACATAAATACTATTCCACCCCTTCTTGGTAGTAGGTAAGCCAATGATAAAGTCCATAGTAATATGAGTCCATTTACCCGTAGGAATAGGCAATGGCTGCAATAAACCCCCTGGCTTATGGGTGCTATCCTTATTTTGCTGACAAGGCATACACTTCATAACGAAGTCCTTGACATCTTTCCACAGTCCTTTCCAATAAAAGCTCTTGCTGATCCTGTCATAAGTCTTGAAAACTCCCAAGTGTCCAGCTAAAGGCGAAGAATGCATCTCCTCCATAATTTTTCGCTTGAAAGAAGAAGTAGAGGGAATAACAATCTTTCCCTTCCACTAAATAAGACCATTTTTAAGCTGGTAGTGCGAGTTTTCTTCCATGAGACCTTGCTGTAATTTCTGAAAGATTTGGCTGAATTCCTCATCTAAGAGATATGCCTCTTGTAGCTCTTCAATCCAATCACTATGTAATTCTGTCATGGCTGATACTTTGCAGGCCCACATACGAGAGAGAGAATCAGCCACTATGTTATCTTTGCCCCTTGTATGATACCACTTGTCAGAGAGAGAACTAGGGAGAGAGAAAGAGGAGAGAGAAAGACTGTAGAGGAGAGAGAAAGACTGCAGGAAGAGAGAGAAATAGAGTGACGAGGAGAGAGAAAGACTAGAATTGGAGAGAGAAAGACAGGAAAGATGTAGAAGCCATAGAAGCTTGAAGCAAGAAGGGAGAGAAAGATTGTAATTGTATTGATATGTCAAAAAGATATGAAAAATTACAACTTCTCTCCTTATATACCAGTGTCAATGTGACATGGCATATTATTAGTATTCTAAGTATTCCCAGCTTCTTACAACCACGACCACGACAACTATCACTACCACTGCCACTGCCACTACCACTACCACTACCACTACCATGACCATGACCACGAATACTACTATGACTACGACTACGACGACCATGACCACGACCACGACCACGACTACGACTACGACCACGACCACGACCACGACCACGACTAGGACTATGACCACGATCACGACCACGACTACCACTACCACGACCACAACCATAACCATGACCATGACCACGACTACGACTACTACTACGATGACGACTACGACCATGACCACGACTACTTATATAGAGATGAAGAGAGAGACAAGAGTTAGGGAGAGAGTAAAGTTAGAGAAGAAGAGGAGAGAAGTGAGAGAGGTAGAAATAGAAAGAGAGATAGAGAGAGAAAAGAGATAGGGGAAGAGAGAAGGATTTAGAGAGAGTATAGGAAGAGAGAAAGAGGGAAGATTGAGGGAGAGAGAAGGGTTGAAAGAAGAGAGAGAAGAAAGAGAGAGAGATACGACTAGAGCATTTGACACCCATAGTCAACACACAGTGAAAAACACAAGCACAAATTGACATTGAATTATGGCAAGAAAATCCACCACAAAACAATAGTCGTAATACTCGAGGTAGGATTTCAAAGTCTTACTAATTTTAATCGGTCATGGATGCCATACTATGGGTAGGTTGCACTCACTAAGAATAGATTGGCGATTCACCTCATCTTCTCTCCATCATCAATAGAATTCTCCTTTACCATTTACAACTCACCCACCTTCTCTCCACACTATTGCACACTAAAATATCTATGAGAGCATGAGATTGGGATCTCCACAGATATGAAAGCATGATCTCTAGCTTGATGGTTGAATATATACTACTACTACTCATGGAATAAACCTTAAAATAGTTATTATGCTCAAATATATGCTTCTTAGAGCAAAAATTTGTTCCTGAGACTATTCTAAGGATGAAAGAGGGTTAATGATAAAAGAGTATCCTTCCTTGCAAGTGATGTTATATTATATTTTTTAATTAAAATTGATAGTTGAAGTTGAGTTTTCTAAGAGAAGAGATCTTGTGGTGATGCCGTTTTAGTTTTTGCGAAGCATATGAATGATGTTGTTTTAGTTTTTTGTATTTGTCCTTTTAAGAAGAGATTGATTTTTATGGAATATCCAAATTTATTTTTGGATTTACGTTATGAAAAATGAATATTTTTCTAACTGATAGGTTGATTGCCTTCATTGTATACTTGCGTGGTGGAGGCTAGGACAAGCCCCATGTATGAGAGGTCTCTTTGTAGGAAGAACATTATGCTAGGAGGTGGAAGTGTGCTAGGGTTCTCTAGCCATATATCTCTTAGGTTTGTTGAGGATCGGCCTAACCCCTATGAGCCTAGGATGAGCTTATTATAAGGTCTTATTTCTTTTTCTCTCTTACTCTCCCTCTCTCACTTCCTCTCTCTCCCTCACCCTCACCCTCTCTTTCTCTTTCCCTATTAGGTTTATTGATTTTTCTCTCTTTTTCTCTCTCCTCTCCCTCTCTCATTTTTTTCTCTCTCTCCTCTCCCTCTCTCATTTCCTCTCCCTCCCTCCCTCTCCTCTCTTTCTCTCTTTCCCTATTAGGTTTAATGATTTTTCTCTCTTTTTCTCTCTCCTCTCCCTCTCTCATTTCTTTTTCTCTCTTTCTCTCCCTCTCTCATTTCCTCTCCCTCCCTCACCCTCACTCTCTCCCTCTAGTCTTTCTCTCTTTCCCTATTATGTTGAACATCTTTTCTCTCTTTTTCTCTCTCCTCTCATTCTCTCACTTTTTTTCTCTCCTCTCCCTCTCTCATTTCCTTTTGCTCTCTTCCTCTCCCTCTCTCATTTCTTCTCCCTCCCTCACCCTCACCCTCACCCTCACCCTCTCTTTCTCTCTTTCCCTATTATGTTTAACATCTTTTATCTATTTTTCTCTCTCCTCTTATTCTCTCATTTCCTTTTGATCTCTTCCTCTCCCTCTCTCATTTCTTCTCTATCCCTCACCCTCTCCCTTTGTTTGTCTCTTTCCCTATTATGTTTAATGTTTTTTCTCTCTTCTCCTCTACCTCCCTCTCTCTTTCTCTCTCCCTCTCCCTCTCCTTCTCCCTCTCCCTGATCTCCCTCTCTCATTTCCCTATTATGTTTAATGTCTCCCTCCCTCTCCCTCTTCCTCTCTTTCTCTCTCTCTCTCCCTCCCTCTCCCTCTCTCATTTCCTCTCCCTCCCTCTCCCTCTCCCTCTCTTTCTCTCTCATTTCCTCTCCCTCTCTCAATACACACGGATTATAACAAAAACAAGTAAAAAAGAGAGAGAAAACTCCCTCTCCCTCTCTCATTTTCTTTCCCTCCCCCTCTCCCTCTCCCTCTCTTTCTCTCTCCCTCCCTCTCCCATTTCCTCCCTCTCCCTCTCCCTCTCTCATTTCCTCTCCCTCCCTCTCTTTCTCTCTTATTTCTTCTTCCTTTCTCAATATACACAAATTATACAAAAAACAAGTAAAAGAGAGAGAGAAAACACAAAAGCAAAGCAAGAATGGACAATGCACTCACTGTAAAGACTCAAAGAAGGGTTTGGCAGCTCCTCTTCGTGACGGCGGCTCCTCTTTGCCCTCCACACACCTCCTCCTCTTCTTTGCGAATGGCGGCGGTGGCAGTGAGAAGCCTTCTTTCTCTCTTTCTCTCCCTCTTAGCAAGATGGTCGCTCTCCCTCTCGTTCTCCCTCTCATTCTCTCTTTCGTGAATGCGCGAAAAATGATACGCTCGGGTTTCGACTTGCGTTTTTTTGCTCTGGGTACCATCACTATTTGCTAATAGCGATGCCGCTATTTGTTGTCGCTAATCGGCGTCGCTATTGCCTGATATCCTTGTAGTGGGAGTCAAAGTAGGTAAGTGTCAAAGTGCCCGAGTTTATTTTTGAAAAGAGGATTATTTATTCAAGAGCTTCATTAGACTTCTAGATGCTTTTTTTAATTTCATCGATATTTTGATTAGTTTTGTATTATGATGCGAGAGTTGAGTTGACATATGTGCAAATTGTAACATTTTCCACAATTTTCTTTACCTACACAACTGACAATAGATTGTGTGGGTTATGGCCATGAAAATATGATTTTGATAGTCTAGGCTAGATCAATTAACCTAAACTCAAGCACTATTTAGACAAACCTAAAATCAAAACATGACATTTAACATTGAAACAAACAAAAACCATTTGCAAACATTAGTATCCAGCATAAGGAGAGCCTTGGAGTAATCTTATGAGAAATAGATAGAAACATGGGCTTTTTATGTATTAAAATATTGAGAGAAATTGAGAAAAAATATCAAATAAGATGAAAATTTAATTTTCTCTTGGAATAATAGGAAGGATAGGAAATACAATTGCTTTTTGGATCCATGACATACAAGGCTTCATTTTGATTAGCTTTTGTATTTTTTGGCAATATTAGGCAAAGCATGTAATTTTGAGAAAAGTTGTACTATGCGCTCCCTTTTTTGTTCTCTATTGTTATCATCAAGATGTGAAAGTCAAAGTCAAAGCAAGTCAAAGTACTGTGCGCTTCCTTTTTTGTTCTCTATTGTTATCATCAAGATGTGAACGCCAAAGTCAAAGCAAGTCAAAGTAGGTCAATGTTAAAGTGCCAGAGTTTATTTTTGAAAAGAGAATTATTTATTCTAGTGTTTCATCAGAGTATTTTGGATGCTTGTATTTATTTCACTAGTATTTAAATTAGCCTTGTATTATGATGTGAGAGTTGAGCTTACATATGTGCAAATTGTAACATTTTCCATAATTTGATTTACCAATAACTGACAAATATAGATTGTATGGGTTATAGCCATGAAAATATGATTCTAATAGTCTAGGCTAGATCAATTAACCTAAACTCAAAGCATTTATTAGAGAATGACTGACCAAGAGCCCATAAAGAGGGTAGGATACCTAGAAGTGGTAAAATTCCTAAAATGCAAAGTGGGATGCAAATCCTTATCCTATCTTTGAGGGGGCCTAAGCCTAAGCCTAAGTATTGGTCTTTTTGTGTATATAAGGGGATGATGCCATAATTGTAATCATCCATGCTATTGCTTTTATTCACAAATAATAAAGACACATGTATGAAAACAATTTGTTATAATTTTTAATGAAAATATGCAATTGTATGATAGTATAAATGCTAGAGATGTAACATAGATTACATTAAGCCATTCGACACTGAGTTACAATGCAATTGTTGTCAAGAATCATGTGGTGGGGGACTTGCTTGAGCTACTGCGCCAAACACACACTATATACACAAGAGGAAGCTCACTCAAGAACACAAGAAGAGAGATGGAGGCCAAAACTTTTTCTTGCTGATTTTTTCTTCTTCTTTCACACACTATACAATGTACACAAAGTATAGATAAGATACAATATGAAGGAAAGTGGCCTTCTAAGTCAAACAGTGCATAATCGACTACACTAATCGATTGGCGCTATATCTTTGCCAATTGTAGATAGGTGCAACAAACTAAATATAATAAGTGATAAGTCAGTGGCCATGTGTCATAATAACCACCAACATGCTAAGTGTAGACGTGTGGACTCATCTAGCCAGGCGGTCCATCATCAATGTCCGCACATGTTGAGCTTGCCATCTCAACAATTGTGACATCAATTTTTAGTGAAATAGGTATTGCATACAATCTTTGATCTATAACATCATTGGCAATTGCGTGACATCAAGTGTAAGTGTAGTTGTGGTATTGCATTAAGTCATTGCTTATTAGGTTCTAAATTGAGAGAGTGTGTGTAAGTGTAGTTGTGGTATTACATTAAGTCATTGCTAATTAGGTTCAAAAATGAGAGAGTGTGTGTAAGTGTAGTTGTGGTATTGCATTAAGTCATTGCTAATTAGGTTCAAAATGAGTGAGAGAGAGAGAGAGAGAGAGAGAGAGAGAGAGAGAGAGAGAGAGAGAGAGAGAGAGAGAGAGAGAGAGAGAATCCATTTCTTTCTTAAGTTAACAAACACAATAATTGCATATTTCCATTAAAAATGATAACAAAGTAGTTTAATACATGTAAATTAGTTATTAATTGTAAAGGAAAGCAATAGCACGGATGATTACATCTATGGTCTCATCCCCTTATATACACAAAAAGACTAACAGTTAGGCTTAGTCATAGGCTTAGGCTTAGGCCCTCTCAAAGTTAGGATAAGGATTTGCATCCCACTTTGCATTTTAGGACTTTTACCACTTTCTGAGCATATTACGCTCTTTATGGGCTCTTGGTTCATCCTTCTCTAATGAATGCTTTGACTTTAGGTTAATTGATCTAGCCTAGACTATTAGAATCATATTTTCATGGGAGTAACCCACATAATCTATATTTGTTAGTTGTTGGTAAAGAAAGTTGTGAAAAATGTTACGATTTGCATATATGTAAGCTCAACCCTCACATCATAATACAAAACTAATTAAAATATCAATGAAATAAATACAAGCATCCAAACTAGTTTGATGAAGCACTTGAATAAAGAATCCTTTGACTTTGGCTTCCACATCTTACTATTAACAATAGAGAAGAGAAAAGGGAATGCATAGTACAACATTCTCTCAAAATTACATGCTTTTCTTGCCAAAAATTACAAAAGCTAATTGGAATGAAGTCTTGTATGTTGTGCATCCAAAAGCAATTGTATTTTCTACCCTTCCTATTTTTCCAAAAGAAATTTAGACTTTCATCTTCTTCAATCTTTTTTCTTAATTCCTCTCAATATTTTAATCCATGAAAAGCCCATGTTCCTATCTATTTCTCATAAGATTACTCTAAGGCTCTCCCAATACTAGATTAATGTGCTCACTAAGTTATAAAGTTTTGAGACATACTTATGTATGCAAATGATTTTTCTTTGTTTCAACATTAACTATCATGTTTTTATTTTAGATTTCTCTAATTAATGCTTTGACTTTAGGTTAGTTGATCTAGCTTAGACTATTAGAATCATATTTTCATGACCGTAACCCACACAATCTATTATTACTTGTTGTTGATAAAGAAATTTATGGAAATGTTACAATTTGCACATACGTGAGCTTAATTCTCACATCACAATGCAAAAGTGAGCAAAATATTGATGAAATATAATAATCCAAAATAGTCTGATGAAGCTCTTAAATAAATAATCTGTTCAAAAACAATCTCTAGCACTTTGACATTGACCTACTTTGACTTTGTTTGACTTTGGTTTCCACATATTGTTGTTAACAATAGAGAAGTTAAAAAGGAGTGCACATTAAACTTTTTCTCAAAATTACATGCTTTGCTTACCAAAAAATACAAAATCTAATTAGAATAAAGCCTCGTATGTCTTGCACCCAAAAAGCAATTGTATTTTCTGCCCTTCCTATTCTTCCAAAAGAAAATTAGATCTTCATCTTATTCAATTTCTTTTTTCAATTCCTCTCAATACTTTAATACATGAAAAGCCCATGTTCCTATCTATTTCTCATAAGATTACTCTAAGGATCTCCTAATACTGGATTAATGTGCTCCCTGTTGTGAGTATTTTTTGAGACAAACCTATGTATGCAAATGATTTTTCTTTATTGTTAAATGTCCTTTTTTTTAAAGGTTTGTCTAATTAATGCTTTGACTTTAGCTTAATTGATCTAGCCTAGACCATTAGCATCATATTTTCATGGGCATAACCCACACAATCTATTGTCTGTTGTTGTGTTGTAAAGAAAATTATGGAAAATGTTACAATTTGCACATATGTGAGCTCCACTCTCACATCATCATAGGAAACTAAACAAAATATCGATGAAATAAAAACAAGTATCCAGAAGAGTTTGATGAAGCTCTTGAATAAATAATCCTCTTTTCAAAAATAAACTTAGGCACTTTGACAATGACCTACTTTGACTTTCTTTGACTTTGGCTTCCACATCTTGCTTTTAACAACAGAGAAGAGAAAAGGGGGGTGTACATTATAGTATTTCTCAAAATTTTATGTTTTTATTGCTGAAAATTTACAAAACCTAATTGGAATGAAGCTTTGTATGTCATGCATCCAAAAATACAATTGTATTTTCTATCCTTCCTATTTTTCGATAATAAAATTAGATTTTCATCTTCTTCAATCTTTTTTCTCAATTGATCCTCTCAATATTTTAATCCATGAAAAGCTCATGTTCTTGTCTCTTTCTCATAAGATTACTCTAAGGCTCTCCTAATATTGGCTTAATGTGCTCCCCATGAGTAATGTTTTGAGACAAAGCTATACATGAAAATTTATTTTCTTTGTTTCAGTGCTAATTATCATGTTTTGATTTTAGGTTTGTTTAATTGATGCTTTGACTTTAGGTTACTTGATCTAACCTACACTATTAGAATCACATTTTCATGGCTTTAACCCACACTATCTATATTTGTTAGTTGTTCATAAAGAAAATTGTGGAAAATGTTACAATTTGCATATATGTCAACTCCACTCTCACACATCATAATACAAAATGAAGTAAAATATCGATTAAATAAATACAAGCATCCAAAATAGTATGATGGAGCTCTTGAATAAACAACCCTTTTTTTGAAAATGAATTTTGAAACCTTGACATTGACCTACTTTGACTCCTTTAATGAGTTTGGCTTCCACATCTTGCATTAACAATAGAGAAGGGGAAAGGGAGTGCATATTACACTTTTTCTCAAATGTATATGCTTTTCTAGTTGCCAAAAAATACAAAAGGTAATTGAAATGAAGCCTTGTATGTTGTGCATCTAAAGAGCAGTTGTAGAATCTACCCTTTCTACTTTTCCAAAAGGAGTGCACATTACACTTTTTAGCAAAATTACATGCCTTTTTCACCAAAAAATAGGCTAAATCGAAATGAAGCCTTGTATGTCTTGCATCCAAAAAACACTTGTATTTCCTATCCTTCCTATTTTTCCAAAAGAAAATTTGATTTCCATCTTTTTGAATCCTTTTTTTCAATTCCTCTCAATATTTTAATCCACAAAAAATACGTGTTCCTATCTACTTCTCATAGGATTACTCTAAGGCTTTCCTAATACTAGATTAACATGCTCCCTATGAGTACTTTTTTGAGACAAACCTATGGATGCAAATGATTTTTCTTTGTTTCAATGTTAAATACCATTTTGATTTTGTAAATTCAATTATATCGCTCATACTCGTCTTTAATCACAGGATGTGCTAGTATTAATTCGCTTCTCTTCAACAAATATAGAAGTTCAACAATTTGCCCACATTAATTTTAAATATCTTGTAATTTTTTCCACTTTACTACGAAGGTGTTACCATGGAAACATTGCCATTTCTCTCTTTATTGGTTTTCTAGTTTTCTCCATGAATAATTGGGTGTTGGGTATCATGACTATGCATGTGTGTCTCTGTGGAGGCTAGTGAGACACACACACACACATGTCATTAACATTAATTATATTAAATGTAATATAACATATAGTTAATTATTTAATATAATATTAATTATATTATATATTAATGTTAGTATAATTAGTGTTGATATGACATAATAATATATAATATATTAACATTCAATGTATATAATTTATATGCCTTACGCAATGTGATCTCTTTTTCTTTTTCACAATGGGGTCGAGACTCTCGTGTCTCTCTCTCTCTCTCTCTCTCTCTCTCTCTCATGCACTCTCTTGATACTCTTTGACTTCACTCTCTCTCTTCTTCTTAGCGACACGTCGCAATAGGCAAAACCTTTTAGAGGTCGGAGTGTAGCTCAACTAGTTAGAGCTCATGGCTGTGAGCGTGGGTTCATTTGAAATGAGTGATTGGCCAAAAACACTAGTAAAACAACAGTATTGTTGTCCGATTCTTTCCCTTCTAAGATCATGTAAGCCTTTTGCATAAACTTGCATTTGTTCAACACTTGAATATTTAGTGTATCTTCCATAGACTTGCATTTGTTAAAGCATTAAATATTTAAGTATTTACGAAACCGTTTGCTATCGGTACAATATACACGATGAGGGGCTCATGATATCGTTAGTCATATGCAGCTTGTTTTAAGGTGTTTTAGCTCGACGTGAACGTAGGGATTAAAATATTGGAACAAGGTCAAAGCTTTACCCAAGGTAGAATCTTGTTATCAGGGAGTCATGCAAATCGTGGAATTAGTCCAAGTGGAGACAAGGTCGGGGTCACTTGTGGAAGTGGTGATATGGGCTCCAAGGCCAACAAGGATCAGCGCTTACGTGCACGAGAGGAGGAGAAGACGTGCAGCAGAGGGATTAAAGACAAGATCAATTGAACCAGGGAAGATGTACGAGAGAACGATGCCCAAGTATTGTTTAATCGAGCAGAGAATTAGATTATATGCGCTGACTTTGTGGCGTGCAAATGTCAACGGAAGCCAGAGCAGCGGCGAAAGAGAGAGAGAGAGAGAGGCAGTGCGGGAGATTCCATGGGAAGTCTTCGTGCTGAGTAGTGCACGACTTGTGTTGGGGACGGATGCGCGACCTATGCACGAGAGAGAGAGATCAGAGAGGGAGAGGGAGAGAGAGAAAGAGATGAGTCGTCGCCGCGCCGCTCCGAAAGCCAAGAGCCAAATATCAGGTAGCGAGTTAAGCTCAGCCAGCCTAGCTGCTCTGTGAATTTTAAAAGATCCTATGATCTCCGGTGATCATGTCCAGGTGTTGTTCTTGCTCACGTAGCGGAGCCGCAAAGACTGCTGTTGACTATAACAAGGTCAAACCCCCACGTATGCCGCCTCCCTTCTGCCACCTCAGCTGACAGCTATCCAAAAACATTGGAGGACCACCTCGAAAGTGACCCCACAGCGCACTCGTCAGCCTGTTGAAAACGCATCCGGTTTGCGAAGTTGCGTGGTCAACTCCCATGTTGATGTAGTATTGTAATTTTGCGGGCAAAACGGAGAAGGAAACGACTGACAACAGTAATTACAGCACTGGCCAAAACCATTTGTTGAAGTAGAAATCGACCTCTCACCTCATTCGTTCCTGTGAATCGGCTGACAAAATATCGTGTCAGCATGCAGAATACCACCAATTAGGGAGCTAAAAATCCCTTCGCTCTGCTACCACTCAGTGTTCGGGAAAAGACGGGTTCGCTTCATCCTAAGGCCGGTTCATTTCAAGAAAAAACTTGTTCAATTATATGTGGGCAGGAAGTACTTACCTGTAAAAAATATAGGTGAAAAAGACTCAGACCGTTTAATTTGGATCATCCAAGGAGAATATCCTTCTCAATATTAAAATAGAAGGAGAATCTCCTTTTAGAATGATATAGAAAAGGATTTTAAATAATAAATATAACATATATATATATATATATATATATATTATATTATAATATTTTAAATTAAATCTTAAAAGTTAAGTCTTTTTAAAGCTTTAAAGTTTAACTTTAAAGGATGCATTGCAATTTGCCAAATGGCAGATGGACTCTGGAGTGACGATCTAGCCTTGAAGTTTGAATATTTTAGATTTAATTATAGCTTTAATTATAATTAATTCTTACTGCACTCGACTGGCAGTAACCAACTAACCACTATCAGTCTTCAGATGGGAGAGAGAGAGAGAGCTCTTGTAGACTTGTGATGATAAATCGTGAGCCTGCATGCAGTTTGTGAGTGTTGCATTCAAGCTTGAGCCTTGCCTTCCTGCTTATTCTTGAGTCGTGATTGTGCCTAGGCCTGTGGGAGCCTGGAGGGATTCAGGAGAGAGAGAGAGAGAGAGAGAGAGAGAGCGCTTAAGGCTCAGGCTTCAGTCGCTCAAGCCTCAGAGCCTTAGCCTTTAGGCCCTTAAGCGTTGTGGCCCGTGGGCTTGGCGTTGTGGCAGCTCTGTGGACGTGGAGGCTTCTAAGTGTGCGCCATCATCTGACATCCATGACGTGAGCCTTGAGGCTTCTAACTTCTAGAATCTAAGGCTTAAGCGTGGGCAGTGGGCACTCGGCCGTGGCACTGTGGGGCCTGCCTGTGGGGGCGTGAGCCCTGAGGCTTCGACAGTCTACGTGGGGGCGTGAGAGATAAGTTAATGCATCTAAATTAACCAAATAGTCATGCAAATCAGATTCTCAAGGCACCATGAGTCCAGGTCAAACTCGGTCTAAAGTTCTTAGGTAACAACTCAACCTCACCAAAGGCTGAACCCATGAAATGACAAATATAGGCCTCACCAAGAACTAGCTTCTTAGGAGTAATTTTGATGCCAATTTAAACCTATTCCATACAAAATTAGTAACTTTTTCCTCGAGGCTTTCACCATAATAATATCATCCAATGAGTTTACTTACATCGATGCTTTCATTTATGTAATTTTGACAAACTAAAATAAATAATGAGATCCCATGTAAAGTATAGTAATTATCACCGATCATGATGCTCTTAAGAATTCTAGCATTCTCTTTGTATTTTTAACCAATTAAAACAATTATTTGTAAAAGTACAACATAATAATAAATTTCCATAGTGATAATCTTGGCAATACCATTCTTTTCTGGGCTTAATTGTGGAAATTTTCACTTTTTTTTTGGTTTTGCAAATTTGGCTCTACAATGCCCTAATCTTCAGATATTAAGGTACAATATAAGAGTAATAGTGGTCCCTGATAAATTATTGTACAAATGGATGGGTTAAATTCACTACAAGGATATGAGGGTATCGCGATGGCGATTTGTAACAAGAAATAGCGGCATCGCTAATAGCGACACAGATAGCGACGGTACTCAGACGAAAAAAACATGGATTGAAACCCGAGCGCGTTATTTTGCGCACATTCACGAAAGAGAGAGCGAGAGGGAGAGTGAACATCTTGCATTTGAGAGGGAGAGAAAGAGAGAAAGAGGGAGAAAGAAGGCTCCCACCGCCGCCGCCGCCATTCGCAAAGAAGAGGAGGAGGTGTACGGAGGGCGAAGAGGAGCCGCCGTCGCGAAGAGGAGCCACCAAACCCTTCTTCGAGCCTTTATGGTGAGTGCATTCTCCATTCTTGCTTTGCTTTTGTGTTTTCTCTCTTTCTTTTACTTGTTTTTGGTATAATTCATGTGTATTGAGAGAGGGAGAGGAAATGAGAGAGAGAGGGAGGGAGAGGGAGAGGGAAACATTAAACATAATAGGGAAAGAGAGAAAGAGAGAGAGAGAGGGAGAGGGAGGGAGAGAGAAAGAGAGGGGGAGGGAGAGGAAATGAGAGAGGGAGAGGAAGATAAAAAATATTAAACATAATAGGGAAAGGAAGAAAGAGAGGGAGAGGGAGGGAGAGGAAAGAGAGGGAAACATCTCAACATAAGAGGGAAAGAGAGAGGGAGAGGAATAGAGAAAAAACATTAAACATAATAGGGAAAGAGAGAAAGGGAGGGAGAGAAAATGAGAGAGGGAGAGGAAGAGAAAAAAGAAGAAGGAACGAGAGAGAGGGAATAAACATACAACATAATAAAGAAAGAGAAAAAGAGAGAGAGATGAAAGGAGAGGAGATAATGAATGGATAAAAAACAAAGAAAGAGTAGTGGCGAGGTCCGATGCAACACCACGAGACGGGAAACACTCCGACATATATACGTTAATTTGTGGGTGGGCGGGTGGAGACTTTACATACGTTAATTTTTGCTGAGTTACAAGAGAAACAATCCATTCTCAAAAAATTTAAGAAAGAAGGAAAGAACAATAACAAAAATAAATTATTTGTCATAACGTAGACAAAATGGAAAATGATGAAAGTCTTGTTGTTCAAGATCACGAGACATATCTTAATCAGCGTGTCCCATATCCTTGCTCTCAATGCAAGTTGGCAATTAGACGAAAACGTCGATTGTCTATAGAACACGTATGACGCTTCGGCAAGTTTTAATCTGAGATCATTGATCAGGCGCTCTTGGATTTTCAAGAAACAGTAAGAAAAGTTAATATCAATCATGCATTGTACTGGAAAGCTAATTGAATACCATATACAAGAAGATTGGGTGTGGCTGACAAATTTTCTATCTAGGGAGGTGACGTCTCGTCCCAAGGAGGAGTGCACCCTTTGCGGCCAATTAGAAGAGTTCGTGGGCATGCGATGGATGGAGTGCTTGAACCAATCCACCACTGGGAAGGTACTACCCAATCTATACTGTCAATACTAAAGGAGACAAGCAGCCTTCTAGACCTACCTACAATCTTGGAGCGTGAGATGGAGGCAATGATTGATGCATTGATTCCCATGGATATCGAAACTTCTGATCCACTTAGAGAGGAAGCATCAATACCATTATATGATGGGTGCTGAGTATCTCGCTTGAAGACACTGCTTGTACTCCTAAGTGTGCAAGTAAAATACGAGTGGAGCAATGCAAGTGTGACCGAGTTGTTCAAGTACCTTGTACGTACCCTGAGTTGATTTCTTTTTGGCACTATCATTAAAAACATTTGTGCTTTTTCAAGGTATTTTATGATTTTTTTTAGGTTACTGAAATATCATATCTTACCATCTTCAAATACCATGTCTCAGTCTCATGATAATGCACCACATGTTTTATGAAAGCTTGGCATGGACTACAACAGCATCCATGCATGTATCAATGATTGCATACTGTTTCGAGGAGAATACAAGACTATGGAGACATGTCCAAAGTGTAGTGCTCACAGATATCGATAGGACTTGCAAGGAAAAACCATCTCTCAAAAATTTCTTAAACACTTTCCGTTTATCCCCCGCATAAACCACATGTTTCATACGTCCGGCATGGCGAGCTTAACAATGTGGCATGCGCAAAATAGGTCTACAAATGGAGTTCAAGAATATCAGCGGATTCATGCACATGGAGCCACATTGACTCTACCTTCCCAGGCTTTGCCCAAGAGCCAAGGAATCTTCGGCTCGATCTTACAATGGATGGCATGAACCCATTCGGTCTGCGCTCAACTTCTTACAGTGTGTGGCCTATAGTCCTTGTCAACCACAATATCCCTCCATGGCTTTCTACGAAGAAAGGACATCTCATCCTTAGCTTACTCGTTCCCGACCACTCCAAAGTAAAAAATATGGATGTATATCTTCGTGCATTAGTCGATGAGCTTAAGATTTTGTGGGAGGAGAGGGTCATCGTGCAAGATATGAGTAAGTACGATGGTCAATGGTCTGCCAATATTTGAGCCATTCTCATGTGGATGATGCATGACCTTCCGAGATTCGGAGAGTGCTCAAGTAAATAGGCTTCTGTTCTCGTTGGTAATATCTATCATAGCTTGTTCAAGTTTGTATTCACTGGATAGACGTGTTGGGGTTACCTCAGGTTATCATGCATGTCCATTGTGCGGGCCACAGTTAGACTCCCGAAGGTCACGAACCATGAAGAAGATGGTATATCAAGGACACACCGCATTCTTGCCAAAGGGTCATGAACTTAGGGAAGGTTTTCTTGGATGACCTCCAAGTACGAGCTGAAAATGGTCCACGCGGAGTCACATCCAAATGGAATGCAACGGTTCTCAGTTTTCTACAAGTTGCCATATTAGACCCACTTAAAGATCAACCACTTGTTGGATCCCGTGTATATTTTCAAGAACGTGGGCAACTTGCTATGGGACCACATCACAGGAAAGAGAGACACTATAAGGGCACAAATGGATTTGAAGGAGGTAGGCAAGATGGAGGCACTTTGACCGCAATCGAGTGCTGATGGTTACGTGCAGCTACCTCGCACTCCTTGGGTTTTGTCCACTAAAGAAGAATGCATTGTGAAGTAAATAGTCAAGTCTATCAGCACTCTGATGGGTATGATGCGTTCTCTCAGGTCTACATTTTCTAAAGACAACCAATTATCACGGCTAAAATCCCATGACTAGCATAAGATATGTCAGGTTTGTACTATGAATGGATTATAATTAGCGTGTGCATTTTGCTATTTGGAGTGTAGCCATTGTACATAATGCTTTCTCATTTGTGGCAGTTTGTACTACCGATCGTGATCGCAGGATGCCTTACTCCAGAAATACACGGGGCCATTTACAGGTTGTCAACTTTAGTGCAATGGATCTCACAGAAGGAGATTAAGACGTCCTCTATTGAATCCACGAGGCATGAAGCAATGGAGATGGTCTGTCTTTTTCAGAAATACCTGCCTACCAGCATGCTCACGATACAAATCCACCTTCTTGTGCATCTTATAGATGAAGTGGGGATTGCTGGACCTATCCATATGCAATTGATGTTCTTATTGGATCGCTTTATGAAAACCCTGAAAGGCTTTGTGCGACAACGAGCTTGGCTAGAAGGTAGCATGGCTGAAGGTTGGTTGGTGTTTAAGGTGCTAGTGCATATTTCACAATGGCTACCATCTAGACAACAAAATGCTATGGTCACTGAAGGACGATGATAGACTGATCGGAGATGTGGTGGTTGAAAATGGGGTAGAAAAAAAAATGAATACTATAACGGAGGAGAAGGTGAATCGCTTTTGTATGTTGCACCATGCCTCTATGGAGATGTAGCTCGCTAGGTACCAGCAACCTAGGCAAGATTGAGAGGAAGCGTGATCTGAATTTCGACGTAGTACGTGCTATCAACCGATTTGATATCCCGAGGTCATGGAGGACATGTTGCGGTTCATGTCAACGTGATGGTTGCATGGAGCTTTGACTATAGCATCTCGCGAAGGGACGGAGGTGATGATGTTTTTAGGATTTGTTGTATCTATATTTTATATGCAACAACTAATTTGAGTGTTTCAATGTATAGTAAAAAATATATAATGCAACATGATCGTGCAGATTGAATTTTTGCATGGAGCGTATTGAAAAAATGCGCTCCACAACGGATTGTGGTATCATGGCAAGGTTCGAGCAAGAGAGCCGACGACGAGCAATGGATCCAAATATAGTTATAGATGAGATGGAGTATTTTGGGAACTTGCAAAGTATTGTTACGGTGGATTACCGTAGCTTCTCCATGATATTATTTGATGTGCAGTGGTTCAAAGTGGTACTTGAAGGAGCTCGAGCAACAGTTCGACGAGGTCCATCTGGATTTCTCGAAATAGATTCCGAAAAAAAAAGGACAAATTTGCAGACACCTTTGTGTTGCCGGCCCATTGTGAATAGGTGCATGAACTCATTTGTTTGTTAATTGTGTTACGATATGGTACATGTCACAATAGTTTAATATCTCTTGTACGTGTTTGTGAACATGTGATTTTCTATCCAAACCCCCAACAACCTCAATGGTGGTATATTATACCTTCAGCTCCCCGAAGTGTGAGAGTATAAGATCAAAGCGATGTTCCGAGCATAGATAAGGACAATATACAAATAGAGGGGTCGATATTGCAAGGGGTGGAGGCCACTGAAAGCTTGGAGCATGTAGAGGAGCTAGCATCGGGTAACAATGATGGAAATACAAGAGTCTAAGAATTCTTTGAGAACGAGGTGAACTCATCCTTTTGTGATGACATATCTATCGACCTTCCAGTGTATCTAGAGTTGTGTCAGGAGATTGACATGGGACCATATGATACTTCATACTTGGAGCATCCACTTACTCAATTCATTGACTAATCGCTTATAAGGGTATATAAGATATGCATTTTAAGTGAGATCATTTTTTTAGGATTTATATTACTGTGCTTTGTATGATTTAAATTGCTTTGTATAAGTCGGGGGATGAGCGATGAGGAGTTGCAGGACTTCACGGGCATGTCTCCAGATCAGATGGCGAGATTCAAAGACATGGCGGACCAGGATCTATCTTGGATATCGTCAGGCCACTCTATTAGATCTACTTTGGCACGATCAGATGCTTTAGCTTCGGTCAGACGAGGTCTCCGCTCCAGACTTGGGCCAGAGGGACGGAGTGCTTCAGGGTCAAGGAGATGCTATAGAGATACGGAGACAGTGAGTCTGCAGTTCCAAGGGGACTTCTACTCTAGTTACTCCGGCTTTTGCTCAATCGTCTACAGGTGGCACCCCTATGGGTGCTACACCGATAGATACTATCCCAGTCGGTACACTAGATGTGCAAGGGTCTCTTGGATATGCCCAAGAGTTTGGTTGCAGGTGGGAGAGGACCCATCTTAGATATACCCTAGAGGGATATGGCTATCTTGTCGATGATAGGTCAGGAGCCATTATCATGAATGATGAGGGGAGGAGGGTGATGGATCGCATGAGAGAGTTGTGCCAACAAGTTTTTCGGCGCAATGTCTTAGATCATTGGAAAAACATACCAGAGGGAAGCAACGACTATATAGTAGCATCCTTGCATGAGGAGTTTCCGGTTCTAGCCATAGCAGATAGATTTTCTACGGGCTGGATGATGGACTGCATGAGTGCATATATGTCACATAGACAATCGGACGCACACAAGGCACTCAAGAGTGGGGCTGCAAAGCCCGAGTAAGCAAGACATGGATGACTGGCACCGATTGAGGGAGGAGGCTACAGATTCTCTAAGACATTGGAGTCAGTAGTGCGAGGCAACAAGGGCATGACTAGAGGCTGGAGTGGTCCATCATCTTGGGAGTGGCGGCCACAGGACATATCTGGAGGACTTTGTAAGTTTTTCTTTTTGTTTTGCTTACTTATAATTTGCAATATCCTTTGTACTGACAATCATGTTTCTAACAGTTAGTATTTTGTTTTCTTTGCATCACTCCATTACAAATCATGATCCGACCGGCCTTGAGACTCGATATGTAGAGAGGCACAGTCTCACTGCATTGATCAATCGATTGTATAGACGTGGCGGCCCTGTAAGTCACTCATCTTTTTTGTCCGTAGTTACCATGTTTAATTAGAATGCATTATTGTATGGTGGACTGATGTGTAGTTGTTTCTTTTTTTGCAGAGTCCATTCGATGCTCCTTTGCGGCAGGACGAGCTTTCAGCTGGAGAGGATATATAGCTCGCCCTTGGATCCTTGGAGCTCACACACCTTTCTTTTTTTGTCACCTGATCTATGTAGACATTTTCTATGTAGTAGTAATATCTTGCCATGATTGTACCAGTCGCTTTCATTATGTGATCATGTATTTATTTCACATATCAATGTTATAATTTAAGTACACTTTGTTTTTATTTACACGAGCATTGTACACAATGCAGAAACTATTTTGTATGACCCAAATACAACACACATTTTTCCCCTGTTATCATCGCTATTAGCATCACAAAATTACTTACATGCATCGTTATTGGCATCGTTATTAGCATTGCAGAGTGTTGTTATCAGCGTCATTATTTGCGTCGGTATCATACCGTCGCAAATGCGACACTGATACCGATGCAAATAGCGACACTGATAAGGATGCTAATACTGATTGTTCTATGGCATCGCCAATAACAATGCTTTTTGCAATGACGAGGGTAAATTTTTTTATTTATATTTTCATCACTTTTAACGTCGGTATAATGCCTATATCTTGTAGTGATTCTAAAAGACAAAAGTATACATGCAAACCCTTCAATAATTAAAACTAGGCACCTAGCCTCCTCCCTCCCAATGCTTTGCCCCAAACTTGAAAGCACTACGGTTACTATTGGTCAACACATTTCATGTCTTGACGCATATCTTACATGGCAATATAATTCATGGTTAGTTGAGTCTCTAAAAAACAAACCATGAGAGATCTCTAAACCATTATGAAGCACTTGAATTATTAATAGTTAATGTGTTTCACTTCCATACATGGATTAATGTGCACTTGTATTATACCAAAGGTAGTGGCTAAAGGTATCTTTGTATAAATCATTATCTCTTCTTCAATACGCTTATTGGAGGCCTTCAAAGTTATTGAGCCATCTATTAGAAATCATGCACCGCATTCATGCTAAGAAGTTTGTGGTGTCATTAGATAGAGAAGTTAATGATAGCTAGATCCACGCATGGATTAATGTGCATACCAAGGTTGCCACATCGAGACTCATGGTAGAGGTTGAGAGGAAGCTATGGGTGCTAGGGGACAAAGGGAGGCCTCTAAAGTAGGTGATTCAATGTGCAAAGCCTTCAGCTACTACAAAAGCAAGCAAAATAACCCTTTGACTTGTTTATGAAGCCCTTCATATTTTAGCCATGCACACAATTATACCACGCAACCTATGAGTTTAAGCTTTGGGGACACTTCCTCCATGCCCTTAATTGAGGGACAATCAAAGGAAGTTCTTTTCAATGTGAGATGCAACTTTGCGTAATTGACATAGATGAAATATATAGTTTGCCTCATTTTTAGAAGAGAGTTACATAATGTTGGGTGACCTTAAGCTTAACATCAATGCTCATTACTATTACTCTTAAGTACTCATTTCTTATTGGTCTGGCAACTTTGACTTTCTTGAGCTTTAGAAATTTGGAAAGAAGAGGAAGATTAGGACATTGATCTCTTTGAGATTTAGGCGACCATGGTGTTAACATATGTTTAGAGAGGCCTTTCATTTAGTAGCCATAGTATCACTTATGTGTGCGAGCGCACACACGCACACGCACACACGTGCATGCGCACGAGCATGCACGCACACATAGACACAGATTTTCATGGTACGTATTTAGACTATGTTTCTATATGCATCTCAACAAAGAAAGGAAGGAATGACCATATGCATTTTAACACAAAGGGCAAGCATAGAGATAGTGCATTAAAGGAAAGTGAAGCAACACATGTGCATATATTGGTATATGCATTAGTACACAAATATATAATTAATGGAGGTAGAGAGAAGAAAACACATTACCAAAAATGGGTATGATAGCTATAAGGGCAATAGTGAGTCAAACTGAAATCAAGGCTAGGCAAGTTTGATGGCGATGATAGAATGGAAACATAAATGATGATTATATAATGTATGAATGCTTAGACTACTATTGTTAGCTATCAAATTATAAGTTTATGTTTTATATTATTTATATTACATGATTGATATATTTAAGTATACATATATAATGGTGTATCATACATACATACATACATACATACATTCATTAAATATTATGTATATAAATACTACAATAAATATAACATTATATTTGTGTGTGTGTGTGTGTGTATAGATATTAGAATAATATTGTCTAATTATTATGATAATATTTATAGAAATACAAACATGCACATTATAATATATAATTATCATATACCTTGATAGTTATATATTTATATTTTGTGATAATTATTACATATTATTATATACTTATATGTTATGATATAATTAAATAAGTATATATTTGTATAATTAGATATCATAATATATAATTATATACATAGTCATAAGATTATTATGATAGATATGATAATTATTAGGATATATTACATATTTTGTGTGTGTGTATTGTTATATATATTTGTTATACACACATGATATATTTATATATTTATATATTCATAATATTATTACAATATATTACATACTTTGCATGTGCATTGGATAAATATTACTAATATATATAATAAATTTTGTGTGTGTGTGTGTAAAAGATATGTTCACACACACACACACACACACACACACACACAACAAGATATAGGCCTTATACTGACATTTAAAGCAATGAAAACGCAAATAACAAAATTTACCCCCGTCGTCGCAAAAAGCATCGTTATTGGCGACACCATAGAACAGTCGGTATTACCGTCGCTATTAACGTCTGTATTGATACTGACCCCAATACCGACACTGATAGCAATGGTTTGCGATGTCTATAACGAGGCCAATAATGATGTGAGCAATAAAATTTGTGATGCTAATAGCGACGGTAACAGGGGAAAAAAAATTGTAGCACTGTGTGCTTTATGAGAGCCATACAAAATAGTTTCTGCACTACTGTGTACAATGCGCTTGCAAACAAAAACAATGTATACTGAAATCATAACACTGACACATGAAATAAATACATGATCGCATAATAAGCGATTAGTACAATCATGAGAGGATATCACCAATACATAGAAAATGTCTACATAGATCAGGGGACTCAAAAATAAAGGTGTGTGAGCTCCAGGGATCCAAGGGTGAGCTACAAATCCTCGTCCCCTGAAAGCTCATCCCGTCGCAAAGGAGCATCGAATGGACTCTGTAGAAAAAGAAACAACACATTAGTCCACCATACAATAATGTATTCAAATATCTCATGGTAACTACGGATAAGAAAGATGAGTGACTTATAGGGCCACCGCATCTATACAATTGGTCAATCAATGCAATGAGACCGTGCCTCTCTGCATATCGAGTCTCAAGGCCAGTCGGATTGCGATTTGTAATGGAGTGCTGCAAAGAAAACAAAATGCTAACTGTTAGAAACATGATTGTCAGTATAAAGAATATTTCAAAAAAATAAATAAGCAAAACAAAAGAAAAACTTACAAAGTCCTCCAAATATGTCCTGTGGCTGCCACTCCCAAGATGATGGACCACTCCGGCCTCAAGTCGTGCCCTCGCCGCCTCGCACTCTACTGACTCCAACGTCTTGGAGAATCTGTAGCCTCCTCCCTTAGTCGGTGCCAGTCATCTGCATCTAACCACTCGGGCTTTGCAACCCCACTCTTGATTGCCTTGCGTGCATCGGATCGTCTATGTGACATGTATACACGCATGCAATCCATTATCCAGCCCGTAGAGAATCTATCTACTGAGGCAGGCACCGGAAACTCCTTATGCAAGGATGATACTATGTAGTCCTTGCTCCCCTCTGGTATGTTCTTCCAATGATCCAAGATGTTGTGTCGAAAAACTTGTTGGCACAACTCTCTCATGCGAGCCATCACCCTCCTCCCCTCATCATTCATGATGATGACTCCTGACCTACTATCGACTGGATATTCATAACCCCCTGGAGTCTGCCTAAGATGGGTCCTCTCCCATCTGCGTCCACACTCCTAGGCATATCCAGGAGACCCCTGTGCATCCGATGTACCGACCAGGGTAATATCTCTCGGAGTGGCACCCACAGGGGTGCCACCCTGCTGACGGCTGAACAAAAGCTAGAGTAACTAGAGTAGACGTCCCCACAGGTGTGACAAATCCATGAGGTGAGCAACTCTAACTGAACGACGAGACGGAGACACCTCATCTGTGTCTCCACAGCATCCACCTGATGTTGGGGTAAAGGTGCCTCTGCCGTGCCGCCCCGTGTATTACTACACTGACAGTACCCGCCACTGCACACTGCAGGTGGCGGCCGCCCGTCACGTCACTTTATTCTTTACATTCATTTTTTAGTGACTAGTAAATAAAGGAAGGCCCGGTCACACATTGTGACTGTTGGAGTTCCCATTTCTTGTCTCTCTCTTTCTTGCTCTTGCTCTCCCGCCATAGCTCGCATGCAAGCTTCGATCCTTCTCACCTTTCAACTGGTATCAGAGCTTGGCTTTCTCTTGCTCGAGCTCGACTCGGTGCTTCTCTACCTTCGCATCGACTCCCTTCATGCATTGGATCTCCATCCCGGCAGCCATATCCGATCTCCCTGAGCTCCCGTCACTCCCCGGCTTCCCGAGCACCTTCCCGGCCTATTGAGGCACCTTCAAGGCATTGGTACTGAGGTATTTGATCATTCTTTCAGGGTTTTATTTCAGTCTACAGGTTGCAAACAACAAGGGTAGCCATGGCTTCAAACCCTTGAAGCTTATTCCCCTCATATTGTGCCTTACACCTATCAAGGCTCAAAGAGGCTTGTCATAGGCCTTTGATAGGCCCTTCTTGAGCCCCCCATTACCCCCTTTTCAGCCCATGTGGAGCAGTAGCAAGTTCAGCACCAACAGGGAAGATTGCACCATTTTTTTCCACGCTGTTAGCACTCGTCTACTTCAGCTCCACACTTGGCCATTGCTTCTTGCTCTCTACCTTGATCAAGAGGGCTATAGACTTCATGTTTGATGTCATTCAAGCTTTGGGCATTGGTCTTGATCATTCGGGGCTGATTTCTTTAGATTTGGGACTATCATAAACTGTCATAACAGGCTGAAAACAGGGCAGCACCATTGGCATTAGCATTTGTTGCTTATACTCCATTCTAGTTGTGCTATTTGATGCCCGTATGTGGTCTACATGATGCCTAGTGCCTTGGGAATGTATGCACATGATTATGCCATGATTTTGGCCTGAAATATTGGCTGATTTGGGATTGTTATTTACTGTTATAGAGTGTTGGAAACAGGGCAGTCACACTTGGCATTGGCATTTGATGCTTATACTCTACTCCGGTTACCTTATTTGATGCCCGTATGCGGTCTACATGATGCCTAATGTCTTGGGAATGTATGCATTCGATTTGCCCATGATTTGGCATTGTTTTTGGGCTAGAAATTGACAGTTTTGGACTATTTAGAGCTGCTGTACATGAGTGGGCTGAAGCTCATTTGTCACATGTATTGCTTCTCTATTGATACTGGATGTATGCTATGGGTTATGTCATGATGTATTACACTTTGGGGATCGACTTCAAACTCATGATCGTGATTTCGGAATGCTTTTGAGCATCGCATTTGCTCCGTTGTTATTGGTTTGTCATTGGCAGTTTGGTCGACTTGACTGGCATTTGGGCCATTTATGCCTATTGTCTGTATACTTGACGGATAAGCTCTATGCATTACATGCTTTGGTCCGTGGTTGATGCCTCTTAGTTCGTCCATGCTTGACAGATATTTTGGAGCTCCGATTTGAATGTTTTGAGCACTTCCGACTCACAGGGATATTGACTTTGGCTTGCTACTGGATGTATTGACTTGACAGAGATCTTGCCATTGGGATTATGTCTTGCTTAGTGGTTGCTACATCAGTTGCTTCATGTATGTCATGCTCTTGGAAGTGTATGACGCATTGACTTGGTCACTTGTCACTGGTACTTTGTCTTGGGTTTCTTGAGCCCTTAACTCGATTGTACGCCTTTTGTGCCAGTGGGAGCATCTTGCATGCTTACTTGACCTTGAGCAGGGATTACATGCTATTGGAGAAGTCTATGTCATTGAGCAGTTATGGATGTATTGAGACTTTGGGATTATACTCCGACAATTGGATGTTGCATTGAATATATGTCTTGGTTCACAGGATGCTTATGAGCTGAATCTCAATTTGGATCCGCTTTCTTTTGAGCAGACACCTATTTGTGTCAGGTTTTGGCAGTTGGTTCTATATTTTGCCTAGATTGTCTGGGGTGTGCCTCTTACTGGCAGATGCTATTTGACATCTCTCGGTGTTATGCTCATGTATTTTCACTGTCATTTGGCTTTGCTTTGTCCTCTTTATGCCGGCTTTGGACCTAGCATTGTTTAGTTGACATTAGATCCAATTTTGGGACAGTTTGCTCTCATTATTGCAATTCTAAAATTTATTACAGCAAGCATTTATTGGTGGACTGAGCAGTATTTTTTATGTTGAAATATCCTGATTTGGTGTACCGCACCTAGTACTAAGTGGGCAGCATCTTTTGGCACACTTTTCTCGCCATTTGGAGCTCATTTCAGTGGATTTTGGGCAATTTCTGCAGTAAAACAGGCAGCAATTTTACATTGTCTGTGCATTTCCAGCCTGCATTATGGCGTCCTCTTCGACTGATAATGCCATATTTAACATCACAAAGTTGGATGGTACCAACTACTCTTATTGGAAGAGTCAAATTTGGCAGGTCTTGGTGCAGAAATCTCAGATTAAGCCACTTCGGTTGAGTGGGGAGCAGCCCAAACTATGGACAATGATGACTGGCTTGAACTTGATGAGCTATGCAAGTCCACGATTGTATTGTCTCTCATTGAACAGGTACATTATAATGTATTTGAGGAAGCACAGAGTGTATGGGATCTATGGAATAAGATCAAGAATCTTTATGATAAGAAAAGTCCGGCGAGTCAGATGTACTGGTTGAAGCAGCTTATGGATCTGTGCATGAAGGATAATGCGACTATGTCTGCTCACTTGAGCCAGTTCCATGCTATACTGAAGAACTTGACTTCGCAGGATATCACCTTTGGAGAGGAAGTAACTCCTATTTTCTTGCTTGGGACTCTGAATGAGTCATGGGATGTATTCCGCACTGCCCTATGTGCCTCTAGTGCTACTCTGAAACTGAATGATGTTGAGAGTGCTCTTCTGCAGGAAGAGGTTAATCTCAAAAACTTGGATGCCTCTCGTGTTTCACATGCTTTGACAGTTAAAGGCAGGAATGACAGGAATGATCGTGGTAATAACCATGGCCGTGACTCACAGAAGGGTCGGTCTAAATCTCGTGGAAAGTCGCGTAGTAAGTCGCGTGGGCGCAACGCTAATGTCACTTGTCATCATTGTGGAAAAAAGGGCCATATTAGACCACAGTGTCATAAGTTGCGCAATGAGAAGTGCAATGATAAGGGCAAGGAGAAAGTGCAGGAGAAGTCCTCTGATCGCAGCATAGTACCTGCGAAGTCTAGCGTCAAGATTGAAGAAATTAATGTCATGCAGACCGAGGATTGCGATGGTAGTGATGAGTTCATACTTGCAGCTAGTTCTTCTGATGCTTCACACTTGACTGAGACACCTAGAATGTATGCACAGTGCTGGTTATTGGATTCAGGTGCGTCCTTCCATGTGACACCTTACCGTGAGTGGTTTCACTCTTACCGTACTGTATCTGGATCAGTCAGACTTGGAGATGACAGGTATCTTGATATTGTGGGCTGTGGAGATATTCAGTTGCAGTTTTCCACTGGCAGTTCCTTTTTTGCTCAGGGATGTACTCATGTACCTGCGCTTATGCGCAATCTTATGTCTGCAGGACAGTTGGATGATGAAGGGTTTCATGTCTGTTTTGGGGATTCTGCCTGGAAGATTACCAAAGGCAGACTTGTGCTTACTAGAGGCGCCAAGGCTGGCAACCTCTATCCTCTTTTTCTATCTGGGTCTTCTGTAGACCATGTTTTGGCAGTGGGCTCTATCCCACATGTATCACTTTGGCATGCCCGTTTGGGACATATGTCTTTGAAGGGAATGAAAATGTTATCTGGTTTGCAGTATCTTCCGCCTTTGGACTATGCATGTTTTGGCTCGTGTGATCATTGTCTTTATGGTAAGCAGAATAGGTCTACGCATAAGAAATCGGGTAGGCCATGCATGAGTGAGCCCTTGGCTTTGGTGCATTCAGATGTTTGTGGGCCCATGCCGTGTATGTCTATGGGTGGCGCGAAGTACTTTGTTACCTTCATTGATGATTTTTCTAGGAAAGTGTGGGCTTATCCCATAAAGCAAAAGTCCGATGTCTTGGCAGTCTTTCAGCGTTGGCTTGCTCTTGTTGAGAACCAGACTGGGTATAGGCTGAAATGCCTTAGGACTGACAATGGGGGAGAATATGTCTCACGTTCTTTTGAGCAGTTTTGTGATGACAGGGGTATTAAGCATCAGTTGACCGCCCCTTACACCCCCGCCCAGAATGGTTTGGCTGAGCGCATGAACAGGACTATTCAGGAGCGTGTCTGCTCTATGCTTAGCCGTGTAGGCCTACCACAAAGCTTTTAGGCTAAGGCAGTTAGTACGGCAGTGCATGTCATAAATCGATCGCCTTCTAGTGGATTGGATTTCCAGGTTGTAGAGGAAGTTTGGGCTGGTAAGCCACCCTCTTATGCGCATCTCCGTGTCTTTGGATGTGAGGCATTCTGCCATGTGCCCAAGGACAAGAGGAGTAAGTTGGATCCAAAGAGCATTAAATGCATCTTTCTTGGTTATGGTGATTCAGGAGAGATGGGCTATCGCCTATGGGATCTGCAGGCACGGAAAATAGTACGCAGCCATGATGTAGTCTTCCATGAAGACAAGATGCACAGGCAGTCTGAGAAAGTAGTTGAGATTCGTAGAGTGATCTTTCAGGAGGAGCCTAGAGCTCCTACACAGCCATTTGGACAGCCTACAGCTGTAGTAGATGCTCATGATCAGGGTGTTAGACAGGCAGCTGGGCAGGCAGAGGTTGTTGGGGTAAAGGTGCCTCCGTCGTGCTTGCCCGTGTATTACTACAGTAACAGTACCCGCCACTGCACACTGCAGGTGGTGGGCGCCCGTCACGTCACTTTATTATTTACATTCATTTTTTAGTGACTAGTAAATTAAGGAAGGCCCGGTCACACATTGTGACTGTTGGAGTTCCCATTTCTTGTCTCTCTCTTTCTTGCTCTTGCTCTCCCGCCATAGCTCGTGTGCAAGCTTCGATTCTTCTCACCTTTCACCTGAGCCTGAGACACGCTCCCTGGAAGGGCCACGAGAGTGATGAGTCACACCTGTATCCTGTGTTGACCGTGGGCTCACTGCCTCTATATCTCTGTAGCATCCCCCTGATCCTGATGCACTCCCTCCCTCTAGCCCAAGTCGTGAGCGTCGATCTCGTCTGCTCGAAGCCAAAGCATCCGATTGCATTGAAGCAGATCTAGCAGAGCATCGTGACGAAGATCAAGACAGCTCCTGGGCTGCCATCTCTCTGAATCTTGCATTTTGGTCTGGAGACATGCGTGCGAAGATGTCCTGTAACTTCTCATCGCTCATCCCTCGACTCATCGTGAAACCTACACAGACAAAAAATGATGTTAGAATAATCAATTTAATTCATACAAAGCATAGTAATATAAATCATTAAAAAAAATCTCACTTAAAATGGATATCTTATGTACCCTTATAAGTGATTGGTCAACGAATTGAGTAAGTGGATGCTCCAAGTATGAAGTATCCTATGGTCCCATGTTAATCTCCTGACACAACTCCACATATACTAGAAGGTCGATAGACATGTCACCACAAAAGAATGAGTCCACCTCGTTCTCAAAGAATTCTTGGACTCATGTATTTCCATCATTGTTAGCCAATGCTGGCTCCAAGCTTTCGACAGCCTCCACCCCTTGCAATATCAATCCCTCTCTTTGCATATTATCTTCATCTATGCTCGGAACATCGCTTTGATCATATACTCTCACACTTCGGGGAGTTGAAGGTATAACATACCACCATCGAGGTTGTCGGGGGTTTGGATAGAAGATTATCTATTCATAAATACGTACAAGAGAGTTCAAACCATTGTGACATAATCAGTGTCATAATACAATTAGCAAGCAAATGAGTCCATGCACCTATTCAAAATGGGCCGAAAACACAAAGGTGTCGTGTAAATCTGTCCATTTTTTTTCGGAATCTATGTCAAAAAATCCATATGGACCTCGTCGAACTATTGCTCCAGCTCCTCCAAGTACCACTTTGAACCACTGCACATCGAATAGTATCATGGAGAAGCTATGATAATCCATCGCAACAATACTTTGCAAGTTCCCAAAATACTCCATCTCATCCACAACCATGTTTGGATCCGTTGCTCGTCGCCAGCTCTCTTGCTCGAACCTTGCCATGATACCACAGTCCATTGTGGAGAGCATTTTATCAATACGCTCCACGCGAAAAAGCAGTCCACGCAACCACGCTGCACTATATATTTTGTACTGTACATTGAAATACTCAAATTAGATGTCGCATATAAAATTTACATATGACAGATTATAAACCCCTCATCACCTTTGGACTATATCCCCTCGAAAATTTCCACTCCTCCATTGAGACCTCTGTCCCTTCGTGAGACGCTGCGGTCAAAGCTCCATGCAACCATTGCGTTGACATAAACCGTGGCATCTCCTCCATGCCTTCGGGATATCGAATTGGTCGATGACGCATACTACGTCGGAATTTAGCTCGTGCTTCCTCTCAATCTTGCCTAGCGATCTGGTACTTGGCAAGCCACGTCTCCATAGAGGCATGGTGCAACATACAAAAGCGATTCACCTTCTCTTCCATTGAGACATCCATTCTTTTTTCTACCCCATTTCCAACCACCACATCTCCAGTCAGTCTATCATCATCCTTCAACGACCATAGTATTTCATTGTCTGGTTCCACTGTTGGTAGCCATTGTGAAATATGTACTAGCGCCTCAGACACCAACCAACCTTCGGTCATGCTACCTTCTGGCCGAGCTCGTAGTCGCACAAATCCTTTCAGGGTTTTCATGAAGTGCTCCAAGAAGAACATCCATCACGTATGGACAGGTCCAACAATCTCCACTTCATCCACAAGATGCACAAGAAGGTGGATTTGTATCATGAGCATACTGGTGGGCAAGTATTTCTCAAAGAGACAGACTGTCTCCACTGCTCCTCACCTTGCGGATTCAATAGAGGACGTCTTAATCTCCATCTGTGAGATCCATTGCATTAAAGTCGACAATCTGTAAATGGCTCCGCGTATTTCTGGATTAAGATATCCTGCGATCGGGATTGGTAGTACAAATTGCCACAAATGAGAAAGCATTATGAATAATGGCTACATTCCAAATAGCAAAATACCCACGCTAATTACAATCCATTCGTAGTACAAACTTGACATATCTTATGCCAGTCATGGAATTTTATCCCTGAGAATTGGTAGTCTTTAGAAAATGTGAACCTGAGAGAATGCATCATACTCGTCGGAATGTGAATAGACTTGATTACTTATTGCACAATGCGCTCTTCTTTAGTGGACAAAACCCAAGGAGCGCAAGGAAGCTGCACGTGACCATCAGCAACACTGTGACTACGGCCAAAGCGCCTCCATCTTACCTACCTCCTTCAAATCCATTCGTGCCCCTATAGTGTCTTTTTCTCCTGTGATGTGGTCCCATAACAAGCTGCCCACATTCTTGAAAATATGCATGGCATCCAACAAGTGGTTGACCTGTAAGTGGGTCCAATATGGCAACTCATAGAAAACTGAGAACTGTCGCATTCCATTTGGATGTGATTCCGCGTGGACCATTTTTAGCTCGTACCATCTTGTGGCGTTCATACATATTAGAGGTCGTCCAAGGAAACCTTTCCTGAGTTCATGATCCTCCGGCAAGAAAGTAGCGTGTCCTTGATGTACCATCTTTTTCATGGTTCGTGACCTTCGAGAGTCTAACTATGGCCCACACAATGGACATGCATGATAACCTGAGGTAACTAGACCGTTCCAACACTACAACCTAGTAAATACTTGCTTGAACGAGATAAAATATAGATATTACTAGCAAGAACGGAGGCCTTCTCACCTGAGCACTCTTCCAATCCGAGAAATTCATGCATCGTCCACATGAGAATGGCTCGAATATTAGCTGACCGCCGACCATCCCGCAATGGCTCGAATATTGGCTGATCGCCGACCATCAGGCCTGCTCATATCTTGCACAATGACCCTCTCCTCCCACAAAATCTTAAGCTCATCGACTAATGGACAAAGATACACATCCATATTTTCTACTTTGTAGCAACAGGGGACGAGCAAGCTAAGGATGAGATGTCCTTTTTTCGTAGAAAGCCATGGAGGGATATTGTAGTTGACAAGGACTATAGACCACACACTGTAAGAATAAGAAGTTGAGCGCAGACTGAACGGGTTCACGCCATCCATTGCAAGACCGAGCCGGAGATTCCTTGGCTCTCGGGTAAAGTAAGATTGCTGCCTCCATGAATCTTTGTTCCATGAGTTTTGTCTACATGAGGGTTGCCCGTTTTGATTGCTACCTAAACCACGAGGAGATGATTGTCCAAATCCATGATTAGAGGGTAGACCTAATGATTGGTATTCTCTATGTAATTGATCATGGAATGGTCTTCTTCCTTTACGCATTTTTTCATGGTTGACTTCAACTTCCCTTCCTAAAGTAGAGGGCTAAGGGTAGAAGGACTTGTAGAATAGACACAACCATGATATTCATCTTCAATCCTAGTGTCTTATTCTTGCCTAGAATCATTCATTGGGATTAATTGTGGTCTATATAGCCTTAGTCTTGCCTTGCATTTGAGGTGGATGAAAAGTATCCCTTGTTCTTGATGGTTCTCCTTTTTCAAAAGCAATCGCATTGCATTATAGAGTTGGAAAGGTTTCATATGGGGGTGGGATATTGGGAAGGTAGAGTCAATGTGGCTCCATGCACGCAAATCCGTTGATATTTGTTGAACTCCATCCATGGACCTATTCTGCGCATGCCATGTTGTCAAGCTCGCCATGCCGGACATACAAAACATGTGGTTTATGCGGGGGATAAGCGGAAAGTGTCTAAGAACTTTTTGAGGGATGGTTTGCCCTTGCAAGTCCTGTCGATACCTATGAGCACCACACTTTGGACATGTCTCCATAGTCTCGTATTCTCCTTGAAACAATATCCAATCGTTGATACATGCATGGATGTTATTGTAGTCCATACCAAGCTTCCGTTAAACATGTCATGCATCATCATGAGACTCAAGCATGGTATTTGCAGGTGGTAATATATGATATTTTAATAACCTGAAAAAAATCATAAAACACCTTGAAAAAGCACAAATGTTTGTAATAATAGTGTTGAAAAAAAGAATCAATGAAGCGTATGTACAACGTACCTGAACAACTCGGTCACACTCGTATCACTCCACCCGTATTTTGCTTGCATACTTAAGAGTGCAAGTAGTGTCTTCAGCCAAGATACTCGGCATCCATCATATAATGGTATGGATGCTTTCTCTCTAAGCGGATCAGAAGTCTCGACATCCATGGGAATCAATGCATCGATTATTGCCTCCATCTCAGGCTCCAAGATTGTAGGTCAGTCTGGAAGGTTGCCTGTCTCCTCTGGCATTGACGGTATAGATTGGCCTTGCGAGTGGTGGATTGGCTCCTGCACTTCATCCATCGCACGCCCATGTACTCTTCTAATTGGCCGCAAAGGGTGCACTCCCCCTTGGGATGAGACATCACCTCCCTGGATAGAAAATTTGCCAGCCAGACCCAATCTTATTGTATATGGTATTCAATTAGCTTGTGAGTACAATGTATGATTGATATTAACTTCAAATTACCATTTGCTGAAAATCTGCAATCGCCTGATCAATGATCTCAGATTGAAACTCGCCAAATCGTCGTACGTGTTCTATAGACAATCGATGTTTTTGTCTAATTGCCAACTTGCATTGAGAGCAAGGACATGGCACACGCTGATTAAGATATGCCTCGTGATCTTGAACAACATGACCTTCTTCGTTTTCCATTTTTTCTACGTTACAATAAAAAATTTGTTTTTGTTATCATTCTTTTCTTTTCTTAGATTGTTACCCTCTCCTTCTATCTCTCTCTTTTTCTATGACCTAGCATATAGTATCATAGAACACTAGTATTTAGTACCTAGTACTGAGTATCTAGCACATAATATTTCGTTTTCTCTCTTCCTCTCCCTCCCTTGCCCTCGCCCTCACCCTCTCTTTCTCTCTTTTCCTATTAGGTTTAATGATATTTATATTTTTCTCTCTCCTCTCTCTTTCTCTCATTTCCTTTACTCTCTCCTCTCTCACTCATTCCTTTTTCTCTCTCCTCGCCCTCTCTCATTTCCTCTCCCTCCCTCTCCCTCACCCTCTCTTTCTCTCTTTCCCTATTAGGTTTAATGGTTTTTCTCTCTTTTTCTCTCTCCTCTCTCTCTCTCTCATTTTTTTCTCTCTCCTCTCTCTCTCATTTTCTTTTCTCTCTCCTCTCCCTCTCATTCATCTCCCTCCCTCTCTCTTTTTCTCTCTCCTCTCCCTCTCTCATTTCCTCTCCCTCGCCGTCGCCCTCACCCTCTCTTTCTCTCTTTCCCTATTAGGTTTAATGGTTTTTCTCTCTTTTTCTCTCTCCTCTCTCTCTCTCCTCTCCCTCTCTCATTTCGTTTTCTCTCTACCTCTCCCTCTCTCATTTCCTTTCCCTCCCTCGCCCTCGCCCTCTCTTTCTATCTCTCTTTTCCTATTAGGTTTAATGATTTTTCTCTCTCCTCTCTCTCTCTCATTTTTTTCTCTCTCCTCTCCCTCTCTCATTTACCTTTCTCTCTTTCTCTCCCTCTTTCATTTTCTATCTCTTCCTCACCCTAACCCTCTCTTTTTCTCTTTCTTTATTATTTTTAATAATTTTTTCTCTTTTTCTCTCTCCTCTCCCTCTCTCATTTTTTTCTCTCTTCCTCTCCCTCTCTCATTTCCTCTCCCTCCCTCGCCCTCACCCTCACCCACACCCTCTCTTGCTCTATTTTCCTATTATGTTTAACATCTTATGTCTTTTTCTCTCTCGTTTCATTCTCTCTTTTTTTTCTCTCTCCTCTCCCTCTCTCATTTCCTTTTGCTCTCTTCCTCTCCTTCTCTCATTTCTTCTCCCTCCCTTTCCCTCTCTCATTTCCCTATTATGTTTTTGTCTCTTCCCCCTCTTCCTCTCCCTCTCTCATTCCCTCTTCCTGTCTCATTTTCTCTCTTTTCCTCCCCCTCCCTCTCTCATTTTCTCTCCCCCTTCCTCTCTCTCTCTTTAATTTCCCTTTCTCCCTCTCCCTCTCCCTGATCATTTCTTTTCCCTCTCTCATTACATACAAATTATACAAAAATTAAATAAAAAAGAGAGAGAATACACTCTCCCTCTCTCTCTTCTCTCTTTCTCTCTCTCATTTCCTACCTCTCCCTCTCTTTAATTTCACTCTCTTTCTCCCTCTCCCTCTCCCTCATTTCTTCTCCCTCTCTCATTATATACAAATTATACAAAAATTAAATAAATAAGAGAGAGAATACACTCTCCCTCTCTCTCGTTCTCTCATTTCGTCCCCATCCCTCTTCCATTTCCTCCCTCTCCCCCCCTCCCCCTCTCCCTCCGTCCCCCATTTCCTCCCTCTCCCTCTCTTTCTCTCTCATTTCCTCTCCCTCTCTCAATATATATACACAAATTATAAAAGCAAAAGGGAGAGGGAGACAGGGAATGCACTCTCCCTCCCTCTTCCTTTCCCATTTTTCTCGCCATCCCTCTCCCTCTCTTTCTCTTTCTCTTTCTCTTTCTCTTTCTCTTTCTCTCTCCCTTCCTCTCCCTCTCTCTCGTTCTCTCATTTCCTCCCCCTCCCTCTTCCATTTCCTCCCTCTCCCTTTCCCTTTTCCTCCCTCTCCCTCTCCCTCTCTTTCTCTCTCATTTTCTCTCTCTCTCTCAATATATATACACAAATTATAAAAGCAAAAGGGAGAGGGAGAGAGAGAATGCACTCTCCCTCCCTCTCCCTCTCTCATTTCCTCCCCATCCCTCTCCCTCTCCCTCTCCCTCTCTTTCTCTTTCTCTCCCTCTCTCATTTCCTCCCCCTCCCCCTCCCTCTCTTTCTCTTTCTCTTTCTCTCCCTCTCTCTTTCTCTTTCTCTCCCTCCCTCTCCCTCTCCCTCTCCCTCTTCCTCGCCCTCTCTTTCTCTCTCATTTCCTCTCCTAAACAAGCAAAAGAAGGAGAGAATTAAACCCTAAACAAGCAAAAGAAGGAGATAATGGACTCACCGATGAGATATGGCGAGGGTTTGGTGGCTCCTCTTCATGATGAAGGCTCCTCCTCTCCTTCGCGAACGGTGGCGGCGGCGGCAAGCCTTCTTCCTCTCCCTCTCTCACAATGCTCTCTCTCTCTCTCTCTCTCTCTCTCTCCCTCTGGAAACGTTCGATGAAAATGCAAGAAATGAACCTGCACTCGGGTTTTGGCCTATTTTAAGACAAATAGTGACACCGCTACCTACGTCGCTATATGTTTAAATCCTTGTAGTGACACACAATTTCGATACATATGTACAAACTATATATATCAATAATTTCACATGTATGCATATCGATAGTTTGATCGTTAAACATATAACATGATAAATATATATATACGCATAGATCTAATATATATACAAATTCAATTGTCAAAAATATGTATTAATTTTTTGAATGTCAACATTAGTCATTGAGACTAAAACTCAATGTCCTTTGTATACGCAACTATGAACATCCATCGATTCGATTAGAGAAACATAGAAAAAAGTGTGAAGTGTTATGCACCCAATCCCTCATGTTATAGGTGTTGCTTCTCATCAACCAGTGACATGTTGTGCCTATAGGATCAAGTGTCTTTTGCTTTGCTTCCACACCTTGTTTCTCTCCAAAAAAGTTCACAGATGGGTGACATGTGGTGATCGAGTGTACCTTCACAGGGGAGGCCTAGAGTTGACACATGTCCCCCCCAAACTTTCCTTAATAATAGTAAAAGATATATTTTTTCATATTAGCAATCTACAAGCTACATCCATAATGTGCAAGGCATGAATGCACGTGATATAGGAGTTCTCATAATTGTGTTGTCCCAAGTTGTGGACATGGTTGCACAAGTATTCAAAAATATGTAGCCTCTTTTATAAGTATTCAAAGTACTTTACAATAGTAATACTCACTACAATAGATACATGCATAGAGGGAAAGTAAATATCAAGTGACTAATTGGATACCTTGGCTATATATATGCTAGTAATAAGCCAAGAAAGAAAATACAAAATAGAGAGAGGAAAGAGAGTAGAGAAAGGAGAGATAGCATAAGAGAGTGGTGAGGCTTTCTTCTTTTTCGCTTAGCAACATTAGTAGCCATACAAGGGGTTTGTGCTCTAGTAATGCAAGTGAGTAATTGCCTTATTTTTGCATTATCATCTCACATGCCTCACTAGCTTGTCTTGTCACTTCAATAGGATGTTTCCTATATTGTTTCTAATATTCCAAGGAAAAAAGAATAAAATCTAACCATTCTATTCTACTATCTGTCTTCCCTCTACTCTCTCTCTCTTCTGTCTCTTTATTCTCTCTTCTCTCTCCACTATTCTCCCTCCCTGTTCTCCTCTCTCTCTTTTCCCTTTTCTCTCTCTACTTTCTCTTTGTCTCTCTCTTATCTCCCTATTCACTACTAGTCCCCTCTTTAAACTCTCTCTCCTCTCTCCATTCTAGGATACTCTCTCTCTACCTTCTCTCTCCTCTCTCTACTCTACTCTCTCTTATTTTTCTCTCCTCTCTCTTTGCTCAACTATTTTCCCACACTCTCTCTCCTCTCTCCTCTCTCTTTCTCTCCCCCCTTCCTTTTTCTATTCTCTCTCCACTCTACTCTTTTCTCACTTTCTCTTGCCTCTTTCTACTCTATTCTCTTTCTCTCCCTATAGCAAAATCAGAGGAAAGACATGGATGCTTGATGTGCATTAACATACATATCAATATATCCTTTAAAAAACTTGGTTTATGTGTGCAAGTTATGTGGAACTTGTATATCTCAATTAAACATGCAGATAATCGAAACTATCACATGATATGGTTAAATTCGTGTAGAAAAGGGTTTGTATATGCACAGATAAAGATGTGTAAATTTTGGCAAAATTACACACACTTATGCAAATGCTTATTAATATGATATAGAGAATAGAAGAAAAAAGCATCGTAGCCTTGTCGTTAGTGCATTTATATGTAAAAATGCATTTCTTAATAAGTTTAGTAGAGTATTAAAAAATGACTTTAAAAGCACATTTTAGTAATCTTACATGAATATATTTGTAAATATAAGCTACTCAATGTGGCAATACAATTGTGGTACTAAATGCTAGACTTTCAATGGAGATTGAGAATTGTCTATGCATTTACAATTTACCTATTAGATATTTCAAGAAGAGGGTTTAGGGTTTAGGATTTATGATTTAGTATTTGGTGTTTAGGGTTTAGCATTTAGTATTTAGAGTTTAGGGCTTGGTTTAAGGTTTAGGTTTTATGGCTTAGATTTTAGTATTTAAGGTTTAGTGTTTAGGGTTTAGTGTCTAGTGTTTAGAGTTTAGGGTTTAGTGTTCACTTGTGCTTCGATGGGCGGTCCTCCATAAAGTGGATACATTGTTTGCCAAGGTAACATGTGAGAGGGATCAAGGTGTAGTAGGTTCAAGGGTTTATGTTTTAGCATTTAAGGTTTAATGCTTAGTATTTAGGGTATAGGGTTTAAGGTTTAGTGTATTCCTATGCTTTGATGGGTAGTCCTTTGCAAAGTAAATACATTAGTTTAGGGCTTAGGTTCTAGTGTTTAAGATTTAGGGTTAAGGGTTTAGTGTTCTCCTATGCTTCCTTGGGTAGTTCTTTGCAAGGTGGATACATTGTTTGCTAAAATAAAGTAAACTATAAAATAAAATAAACACATTCAAAGGAAAACTCATGAGTTCAATGCATTGAGCATCTCATCTAGCGAGAGCTCCTTCGCTATTACCCCTAGGTATGGTAGGTATAAGCATCCTCCCATCCTTTACATCTTGAAGAGAGAGCCATCATAACAACTTCATATAAGCAATAAGAACTTCAATGCACATCTTTGTTCTTAGACTCCCCCTTCAAAATAGCATATGCATCATCTCAAACCTTTTTAAGTTTTGATATTTTAATTGTTTATATTCGATATTGTAAAACCCATCCTAAAGCTAGTTGGAACATTGGGTATACTTACAAAAACCCTTTTTCTCTTAGTTCTTGTCAATGACCACAACCTCCAATAAGTATAGTCTTCTGAGATTCATGTCTACCTTCCCATACTTTTGCATGTGGTCCTTCTATTCTATATGAAAAAATATTATCTTCTCTATGAAGGACATTACTCTCCTAGAATCATTATCACTATTTACGATCTCAAGATAGTAGCTTTTCTTATTTATAACTCAATCCTACATACACTCTACACTCATCATATTTAAAGTGATTGATATGAGATGCTCTTCTAGAAGAAATCTTCTTGCTTTAGCTAAGTGTGAGCTATCTATAACATAATAGTCATATATCTCTGCTTTGGACATTTCAAAGTTTCTTTTTTTTGAACATTTATAACATGTCCTTTAAGTTACTAACATGTACTTTGATGGGTTCTCATACATCTAATGGTATAAGCAATGTACTCTCATCTATGGGGGCACAATATATTTGCTTGATTGGAAGGGAGATGAAATTATCTCTAACAAACTTATGCTCTTGTATATATATCTAAAGCATATCATTATGAGTTTCTATCCTCTAATAGTTGTTTATTTTTATTTATATAAGAAGGTAACAGGCAGACAATACGCTTACTAGAGTCTACATGTGTGATGACTCAAGTACTCTATACAATAGTTCTAGGACAAGTAGAGAATTCTTGTACAATGATGTTGTATAATACACATATCAAGTATGTGAGAAGGATGCCCCATGTTCTTCATCGCTTAATCTGAGTTTTCAAAGTATCTATATCAGCATGAGCACTTCTAGCAATCAACATCCAACTCAACATGAGCACTTTTAGCCATCAACATATCATTAACATATAGTACTAAAATGATAAGGCTATCATCGTGGTCCTTCTACATATAAAAACATTGTAACATGTCCGCTTGACCACTTATGAGACACGTCTTAGCAATCCATTGGGAGGGGAGTCTAGAAAGTGCAACCTGGCACTCACAAGGAATGTCATAAGGTTTGTGATCTAGGTCTTCCCGAGTTTGCCCCGAAGTGGAAGTATTCGGCCGTTCCCACTTAGGACCGACCTGAAGTCAAGGTTTCTTTCCTATCAGCCAAGTCTCTAGGAAGTAGCTAGCGTGGAGGGGAGTCTAGAAAGTGCAACCTGGCACTCATAAGGAATGTCACAAGGTTTGTGATCTAGGTCTTCCCGAGTTTGCTCCGAAGTGGAAGTATCCGGCCATTCCCACTTAGGACCGACCTGAAGTCAAGGTTTCTTTCCTATCAGCCAAGTCTCTAGGAAGTAGCTAGCGTGGAGCTCCAAATGACCCACTTTGAGTAGGAACAATAGATTCAAAGCAGATTTATGCTGCACTTGGCTCATAGAGAATGGAAAACAAGAGGGATGCAGCGCTCAACCTCTCTGCCTGTAGGGCATAGTCCCATTTCGGTCCCCTAAAACAGCATGAATCGGGTTCTAACTTAACAATACCTAAAGTCATCCAATGGTAAATCCTTGTGAGAAGCATCCCAGTTCTCTAGGACCACTCAGCCGCCGTAGGACAGACTCGTCAGGGGATTCCGTCCACCCGCTTCCCTTGATAGCTTTAGTTGTCTAATTAGGTCCTACCACATTTATGTGCGACATTTAAAATCACCTTCATTAATTAAGCCTTCATTAGGGGAGTTTTGAGGTCTCGAAAATGCCTTTTAGGATGTGGAGAGAGAGTGCTCTAGACCAATAAGAGCAAAGCCTCCGTAACGGAACTTCTAATTTAAAAAAAATAAAAAATCATTTTACAAAAATATATAAATATGATAATATTACGAATTTGTATTTTTATTATGTATTTTTAGTCTCTTATATTCGTGATTATGACATATTTTGCATTAATGGCATAGAGTCTCGGCTACTTTTATTTAATGATGTTTCTAGATTAATGATAATGACTGATGTAATCGAAATTCAAATTGGTGAAAAGTATGGCGCTCAGTTTTTTCCCTCGTTTCTTTTATTCCTCTATTGTTTTTCCCTCCGTTATGATAGCCTAGTCCTCTCTCTCTCTCTCTCTCTCTCTCTCTGTGCATGTATCTCTCTCTTCTACCATGGATACAGAAATTCGACCTTCAACAAGGCGTCCAAGCTCCCAAATCACATCCATATCAGTGTTTAACTCATTCCAAACTGATGGAAGATGGATTCCTACTATCATTAGCAAAGGTAGTTGGATCACCATGCAACAAGCAAAACGTGGAAAAAGGCAAAGACATGAGAGCTCGTTTATCTCTGCTTGGAAGGGCAGAATCCGAGATTTTAAGCTTGGAGCAAATAAGAATAGTATCAAAGAGGTACTAGTGCAACATGTGTTCATGCATAGAGAGCTGTGTTTGAAACCTGGATCTTCAAAGCTTCCAATGCATAGACCAAATTGTAAGAATTTGATTCTTAAAGTTTTTCCTTTCTTAAACATGGTTTAGGTTTTTCCATTATAATATTTGTTTGTCTTGTAGATGTCTATCCCTCTAATCTTGAGGAATGGCAACCAGTGGAATCTATTATTGATGTTATACATGGTTCAATTGGAGAAGAAATGTATAGAGGTAGAAAGAAGACAGAGCTTGCAGAGAATGGAATATTCTTTTATGACCATTCTTATGTTATTCCTATGCGGTGTTGCCAATGGGGATCAATAAAACTCCTTCCTTTGCCAGATTTTTCAAGCTTTGAGTGGCCTTTGCCAAGTCCAGCTACTAGTGAGGGCTATAGATGTAAGATATTTTCTGAGATCCAGAAAGCACTAAAATCTAATATCTCAAGTAGGCTAAGCAAAGTTACTTTATTTATGCCTATTAATATATTTATTGATTTCTTCTCTAATATGGAGATAAGAATAACAAAAACCATGCTTTCAGTGAAGAGACTAACATATGATCATATCATACAATTTGTTGATGAAGGATGGGATACAAGGACAGAAGGAAAAATTATATGTAAGATAGATCAAGACTCTATAGCTTGTAAATATATGATTGCTACTCAAAATTTTATCCTTAGCTTTTACTATAGTCGATGGCATTTTGTTGGTAGTAGTCTAGTTGCTTTAGACCAGAATCTTAATGATTTCAGCAAGGATCCTATTGTGGATCTTGATATTTGGTTCAACGAGTATATTATTGCAATCTTAAAGATCAGAAAATCATGTACGCTACATCAAGTGAGGATGGATTTACAAAATGAAGACATTGAACTACCATGCTCCTTTGTATTCCAACTTGACAAGAAACGAGTAAGTTTTCACATCATATTATATCTACTTAGATGTATATCAAGATCTCACTTTCTAACTAACAAACATTTGTAATTTATTTTTTGCAGATATCGAAAAGGAGAGAAAATAAAATACACTGCAATGACATTCAAGAAAAGATATCTTTACTATCAATATAAAATACATGTACAAATTTTGTAGCAGATGTCTATCTGCCATCTCTATGAGATATACAAGGACTGAAGGGCAAATTTCTATATATGAAGGCCTACAAGGCGATATGGCAAAGCTATTTCTTTTTTGGAGAACTATCCTTTCTAGGAGTCCTTTTGCCTTTCTTTGATGTCTTGGGTATAGAAGGTGTTGAAGCTGTGGATTTGCCTTCCGTGGTTATAGGCACCACATCTCCTTCATGGTGCAAATCCCCACCAATCTCTGTTGTTGGTTGTATACAATTGATTATCATATACTTCAAGAGCTTTGCTCTGATGTACCAAATATGCTCAGATGTATAGCAATTCTTCGAAAACTGTCACACATTTATAGAAAAAAGAGTTTTAGTTCATTATTGTTCTTACAATAGACTATATTTTTATCATCAATGGACTATTTTTAATTAATATCTATCTTAAAGTTTAGCATCTTTCATATTACCTTTACATGTTTATCATCATTAAGATAAACAAAGTTAACCATTCTTCTAGCATTTGCAATCACCCTCCAGCCACAAGAATGGCTATCATCCTGATGGGGACACTGCAACCACCAACACAAAGTAAAACTATAAAGAGGACGAATGGTAGTTCATAGAACAAACTCATGTTTCAATTATTTTAATGAATAACTTACTGCAACTTGTCTATATTGCATTGTTGCAAGCAAATCAGATGGCATAGGGGGTCTTTTCTCTAGCTCTTCAATTAATCTTTTGGCACCTCTGTATATAAAATATGTTGAAATTTAGAGTACTTACAAAAAAAAGAATTGAAATATCAAGGAGCCCTTGGATAATATAACTTACAATTTAGCATTTCCATGGCTTCCTTTCATAGAGTTGATTAAAAAGCATTGCTTATCCACAAGGTCTATTGCAATCAAGCTCCAATGAGAACTAAAAGCAATCATATCTCAACAAATTAGTAGGATAAAATCTCAAAAACTCTAATAGAATATTGAATCACTTACTTTTCATTATATGGAATTATAAGCAGCTCCAAAGTATCGAAGTCAATCAAATTGAGCCAGTGCTCAATAAAACTTGCATCAAGCTCATTCCTCATAAAGAATGAGATAGATGGATCAAAAACCTCAATTTTTTGTTGTATATCCAAAGGAAACTCATGCATTATACACCTAGAAAAGGCATAGAAATAGTGAGTATAAACAAGAAAAATCTTATTGCTAAAAAAATATCAAAAAGTATAAGTAATTATGGATGGACATACCTTAGGCCAGCAAGAATAAGACTGTCATTTACTTCTCTTCTTTTATCCTTAAGAATCTGAACACATGCAGCATCAAAGGAGATAACCTCAGTTCTTTTGCCTAAGTCACCAGGTAAGAAACAAAACACACTGAATCCTTTTGGATTAGTTGCTTCAAGAAGGGTGGCTAGCTCATTTTCAAAGGACTCTAGTTGCTCTATTTCCCTTTCTTCAACCCTTTGCCTCCTATACTCTCTCCATTTATCTGCTTGTTCCTCTTTAGCCTTCTCCTCTTTTTCATGTTGCCTTGTATCCTTCTCATGGGTGACATCCTCAACCCTGACACCAGAATCATCTTTCTTTCTTCTAGCTGGGGGCACATTAAGGATATTAAATGTCTTCATATCAGTGAGGGGAATTGGCTCAAGGACCTTTGAAAATCTATATCTTAGCCTCCTAATAATTACCATGTCCTTGTCCATGAGTGTGAGCCTATGAGCATGAGCAGCACAAATGTAGGCATCTTGGAAAAACTCAATTAGAAAATCCTCTGTGGCTTCTTGTATACAATTAAGAGCTGTTCTTGTCCATCTGAAACTATCCAAACTATATCTGTCACAAATTTCCCTGACAAGCCTCTGAAAAGACAACTTTGGAATTGCATTGTCAAGAGCATTTACTGCCTTCCTAATCTCCCTTAGACACCTGACATTTTGAGAAAACCTTCTCCTTGGCTTTGACTTTCTAGAGAGCTTCTGAGGCTTTGAAGACTGATGAATCTTTGATGCTAAATCCCTAGGATCAATCTTCTCTTTTCTTGCTGTTGCCTTAGTCCTAGCCATCTGCCAAAAAAACATATGTTACTTATTCTCCAGCATGTAAAGCAAAACGCAAGTCCCAGACAAGAGTTATCTATGCTGCATGGCGTTTTCTCGTATCAGCTGAATTTTTCTCGAGCTGTCTAGTGAAACGCGAGTGTCAAGCAAGGCGCCTCCTTGCAGCTGCTTCTTTTCGCGTTTCACCGGACTTGTTGTCCATTGTGTCCAGTGAAACGCGAATTTAAGCCAGGAAACCTGCTTGAAGTACCTTATTTTCGCGTTTCACCGGACAGCTCATGAATAGCATAAAAATTGACCAAGGAAAGCTTTTAAGATTACTTAAAATATCCATAGAATTAGGGAGGAAAGAAATAGTCACCGAGAGCATGGAATTCTCAGATAAGTAATTATTTACAGCAGCATGGATTTCAGATAGCTCATGCAGATCACAGTAAGATTTTCTTAAATATCCACTATATTAAGGAATGCTTTCACTGTGGAAAAAATTCTTTTGTAGTGGTCATGAGCTAATAATAACATAAAGGATTAAGGAAAAATATCAAAACAATGCATTGAATGGAGCTTGTTATTGAAAAGCAAGATGCAGAAACCATACCTTCTTCTTAGCTTGTTCTTCACAATTTCAGCCTAAAGATGACAATATGCTTGAAGGTTTGCTTTGTTGGGGAAGCAGTGAAATGCTTGGAGATTAGAAGGAAATGCGTGGAGACTGGAAGGAACACCAAAAACAAAGATGGAGTAGCGATGAAATGCGATGAAAGCTGAAGGCGGTGAATTTGCATGGACTCAACGTTCTTCGCAAAGTGTTAATAACACACGTGTGACGTACCCTCGCTTATCGGAATTTTTTATTTACTTGGAAAAGGGTTATTTAACACACGTAAAACGTATTTTTGGAAAAAGAGAATGCGCACGTCTTCTGAGGAGTTTATTACGCTGTGTTAAGTCACACACGTGTATTTCCATTATTACACAAACTTTTTCGTTGGAACTATCACCACATGCTTAACGGTCGATATAAAAGCATTTCAAACCCATTTCTCCGACATTGTCTTCTTCTCTGCCAAAATTTCGTCTCGACTTCCCTTCAAGGTCCTTGCATCCTGTGTGGAGAGCAGTTCAACAATCTTTGATAGGTAACAATTTTTTTTATTACAAGCATTTTAACAAAATAAATTTGATTAATATAGAAAGAATGTTTTATAACACTTAAACAATTAAAGATGTTATGTGCTTTCTATCTTTCAAATGCAGCATATCTTTTCCAAAAATGATTATATCATCAATTTGTGTGTTTCCATAAAATTTATTTATTGTTCATGTTTCTTTTCTTCATTTGCAATTTTTGACAAGTAAAACGCGAGACAATGTCTCTGTTGATGATATTTTTCTTAGTATCGCGTTTCACCGGCCACATTTTAGAATAATTTTTGTCTTCAAGCTAGTGTCTGATGAAACGCGATTCCTTCACAGGCATTTGCCTTACACACTTGAATTTTCGCGTTTCACCGGTCAACTTAAAAAATTCTCCTGTTTTGATTTTTTTGTCTTGGAAAATCAATGTTGGGGCCTCTTTCCATGATATCATCTTGTTTTATTGGATATTGGTTCTTTTCTGCTTTTTTTTTCAGGGATAAATATTTTTCTGGTCAAAATGACAAAGAGGAAGCTATCTCTGGAAGGAATGGATGAGGAGGAGATAATTGAGACATCTGATGATAGGCTCTTTGATTTTTTACACATCACTGGAAATTCTTCCAAGTTTTGCTATATCAGGGAAATTTTCAATGTTCCTTTTGATTTGAAGGAGTTATTAGAGGATCTTGATGATAAACTTAAGGAGTACAGATGTTTTTATGATAGACATGTGCAAGGTTTGGAAGTCAATGGATTTGTTCATTATAGTGATGTCATGGGAGCCACCAATACATCCAGGTCAACTTTGCTCGGAAGGTTCAACCTCATTGATGAGGAATTCAGAAAGAAAGAAACATGTTGCCCTTTCCACAGGTATCAACACCAATGCCTTCTAATCCACAAGGACGTTGGATTTATTGTGTATCTTCAGTACATGGAAAATTCTTCTCCAGATATAGACCAACAGAGAAAGCTAGAGGATATTGCAAGTATGGATAAGGAGGTCGAAGAGAAGGAGGAGATGTTCCAAGAAGATGTTGAGAATCAACTTGTCCAAGGTTTTGATGTAGGTTTATTCAAGAGTGACAATATCACAATGGTGGAAGAAAAGGAGATTGAGCCAAGTGCACAGGTTGATGAAGAAGGTCCTCTTGCCTGTGTTCCAACATTTCCCACTTATCTTATCAACAAGAAGAGATATGTGTTGCTAAATGATATTCAACATCTTTTTGATCTTAGAGAAGATTATTGCTTAGCAATCCTTGCAGGTTGGGGCAAAAATGACATGAATTTTATAGGTTATGAACAAGAACCACTAGCAAGTCTTGATGTTGAGGGAGAGAATTTCCAAGATAGCTCTATAGCCTTACATACATGTATTAATCAGATCATAGAATACGAAAAGGGGGGGCTACCTACAGAAGAAGAGTTCTTGCAAGTCCAGAAGAAACTTCATATTGATGATGTAGGGTATGAAGAGAGATTGAAGTCACCATCAGATGAGAAGCCCAAGAGTTCAATAAATCTTTATGATGATAGTCTTCTTGAAGAAGATGAACACCCTAAGGTATGAAATATAATTCGAAGTTACCCATTGAGTTTATGTTAGACTTTATTATGCATTATAGATAAATATCTTATATCTTGTACTGTTGTGGTTTGTTCTATAGATTGAGATTGAAGATCTGGACAACTTTCTTGGAAGGGCCAAGGGCTCTAGGCCAATGAAGCTTGGAAAAAATCAAAGCCTTGGCCATTATATTGGAAACTTAAACAATCAAACAATTGTAATATATCATAGTAGATTGTCAAGCTCTCCAAGTCTACCAATGATGGCTTTGAGAGCTATCTCAAAGGTTATTGGATCTCAAGTTTTCAGCAGAGGTTTGGACAAGATCATTTTGGTGGAGAAGGAAGAAGCCATAAGAGTTTTTGGCTTTATGCCTGGATACAGTGGTTCTAGAGCTGGATATTTTGGAGTTCTTGGCTCCTATTTGCTCTCTTATGTAGGAGATAGTAAGAATTTGAAGCTTCTTCCGGGCTATCGAAAACAAGAGTTTTTGAAATACAGAGGTCTTATTGAGTGGGATGAAACAAAAGATTCCTCTAGAGGCCCTGTCGAGCTACCTGAAACCAAGGACTCCACTGAAGGCCCTGTTGAGGTGCCTGAAACTAAGGACTCTTCTGCAACACAATCAGACTAGAAGATGCCAAAGATTAAGGGTTTCTTGAAACCCATCTTTTCCCAACTCTTTGTTTGGTTTGTAACCATTCTGTAAATCTTTGCTTTGCGCAAGAATTTAAATATCTATCTTTTCTTCTTTGGGTAACAATTTGTATAGTCCTTGCTAAAGATGATGTATTGCTTGATGTGGTTGTATCTTTAAGCTTGAATTTATGCCAAATTTGTCGATAGAACCATTGAAAGACCTCTAATAAACTGTTGGCTTTGTGTCTTCCACCTCCATGTCTTGTATGTCTGAAATATTTTGTTCTTGCTTGATAATGTGATTTTTCCATACCTTGGGTTGACCAGATAGATAGAGATCCATATTGTTTAATAAAGTATGGAGCATGGTTGTATAGAATATGCTGCATAGTCAACAAATAAGGAAAGTTATTAAAAAACATTATATGAGTTCGACAATGAAGAAACAAACATATACAAACTTCTTACCATATAGTGAGTAAAGTGTTGATCACCCCAAGCTTCTGTCATCGCCTTTTTGAAAAGGTTCAATTGGTTTTTAAAGTCTTTGAGATCATCGTCATTCCATTCAGTCTTATCACAATAAAAAAACACTTTGTCTAGTGTTTCCCAAACTTTAGCTTTTCTATTTCGAGCTTGTCCATTATCAGTGTGATCCTTAACTGCATTATGTAGGGATTTCCACTGATTAAATTTAATAGTTGAGCCACCATTTCTCGAGTTTATCTTGCCAAGTCTCCCATGAAAGCCTAGAAACCTTCTAGCCTTCACTCCACCAATAGATGGTTTTTTTGGGACACAATTACCATCCTTAGACTTTTGAAGATCTGGTTCAATAACAACATTGCCACCATGCAAACCAATTGCAGAGAGAACTTTTTCAACCTTTGTTATAGCATCTGTTCTAGTTGATAATGGCTTCAACTTCCATGCAAATCCTATATAGAGATGAACAAGCTTTTCGATTATCCTGCAAAGTGCATGAAGTGTACAAATATGGGCATTCGCTAAAGGAATGTCCAAGACTGGTTTAAACTGTGGATCCTTATTGTGCCTAGAGGGAGCTCTATTCCAATTGCTTGAGTTTAACTCTACAGCTGGTGACATGCAGTATAAGCAAGGAGATCTCGAGTTAGCTCCCTTTGATACATTATACATACATTTGAGTGTCTTTAGGTCACCAGCTATGTGCCACTCAATCCTGTAGTTCCCTAATCCTTCAACAAATAGCTCTTCTCCTGCTTGTTGCCTTTGAATAACATTAGGTATTGATGTTTGATGAAAAACCCAATATAGTATATCAAAATTCTCAGTATCTACCTCAAATGCTCCTAGCCACCAGATGTTATATTCAGATTGAACACTAAATGATGTTGAGTGATTGCAATGACTTGACGAAAGTGCTCTATTCATCAAGGTGATAGAGATTCTCTCCAATTTTTACATTTCAGAATCTCACTTTCATCAAGTTTAATCACAAATCTAGCCACTCCCTGTGCCTCAACTACTGACAAGTCATAAAATTTGATCATTAAGCATTGTAGGGTGGGCAAGTCAAGGAAAATATTGTTAAATTCATTGAATGTAACCTCCTTTTTCTTGCCCTTGAAGCTAGCCTTGATATGAAAAGGCTCACCTAGAATCTCCATCACTTTGTTATTAACTCTCTGTCTGATAGTCCTAACCACAAATGGTTTCGGAAGTATGCAATTGTGTACCTGTCCTTGCTTCATATTTGATTGTAAAAGTTGGAAAAGTTGCATATAAGCATCTCGACTGATACCAATACTATCCAGTGTCTTCTGTACTAACTCAGAATCCAAAGAATGATCCTTCACAAATGACTCCAAGCATTGTTTCTTTGCCTTTTTAAATTTCTTCTTCTCCAAAATATCCTTTGAAACCACTGAAGGAAGAAGATGATAATAAAACTGAGCTGCTTTTAAAGAATCTCTTTCACTTGCATTTGGTTGTAGAAGAGATCTAAGCAAAATTAACATCACAAATCAATGCAAGTAGTTTAAATAAAGCCATATTTAAGATTTTTCAAGTGAAAAAAAATATACCTTGCTGCTTGGATTCTTTTACCACAGCCTCCTCCTCCTCGTTTGAGATTCTCAATATTTTTAAGAGCTCTTTGTCGATTTCGAAGGCCTAATAAAGTTTGCTTTTGTTGATAAGCTTTGATACGCTTTTCCAATGAATGAATTTTTTGTTGACAATCCTCTAGCTTCTGCAACAACTCTATATTGTGTTTCATCAAAAGATGATTCTCTAGTCCAAGGATATCCTTTTCTGCAACAAGATTAAGTGTATAACCTAAAAATCCATTGTAGCCATCGCCAATAAACCTCATTAATGACGAGCTATTATAGAAAGGAGGAGTGCTATTTCTGCTAGGATCTTTGGGATATAGCTTTCCATCTAACCAAAGATCAATATTCTTCTTTCCTTCAAACCTCAGTATATGTTTCATAGACTCTGTAACCGTGATAGATTTTGTTCTCTTTCTTATCGGTTCATACTCACTGTCCAACTCAATATGAAGATGATAGAGAGGTCTTTTATGAGAGCTACAGAGATCATTAGATGATTGATCCATAGCTGAGTTACAGAGATCATTGGGTGATTGATCCATAGCTAAGGATATGATTAGAAGCAAGAACGAAAACAAAGAAGAGACTAATAAGGAGGAGAAAAAAAGAAGAGAGAAACGATGGAGAAACGATGGAGGGAGGCAATCGAGTATCCACCAAAATTCAAATTGAATATTACTTTTCACTTTAATGAGGAGAGGTAAGATCTTCATTATGACAACCTTGCCAACTTTATGGCGACCTAGATTTCTAGGTTTGATGTGACCACGAGAATATCACGACAATGACTTATTAACGAATTTTGATATTTTAACTTACCAAAATATAAACCTTTTAAAAATTCTATAAAATGATTTTATTTCGTAAATTGTTTTCTCTCTCTAGGATCTCTTACAGGGCATTTTCGAGACCTCAAAACTCCCCTAATGTTAGGGCATAGAGTTCGTTCATGTAATTTACAACACATGCACAAAAACAAAACAAGCAGTCCTTTTTTCAAACAAGTTTCTTAACTTATCTTTAAGTTAATCTTTGTCTCCTGCCTATACAGGAGAATTATGTATCCCTTCTATCCAACAGAAGCACCCGGTCCAAATCACATGGCACCAAAATTTCCATCCTTTATTTAGAATAGGATCCTCCAATGTCCCAGACATTGGGCTCACAGGGATCTCCAACTCCATTCTGAATAGGCAAGGGGTGTCCAGAGCTCCACTTGACCCACAAGCAGTCTAGGGGTAAGATGCCATTTCCGTGGTTGGCCTTTTCACTACTCGACCATTGGCTTGTGAATCGAGCAGTGCTCTCTCGGGATAATCCGTGATGTGATCTTGGAGATGATCCATGCATGCAAAATATCCTTCCTTAATTAATCCAATTAAAATTCAAGCACAATCAAAGCAATCAGATCTAATATCATCTTCTGGAAAAACATTCATTTATTTCCATGGCGACGTGTCATTACAAACCCCTACCATTCATTTTCCATCAACACAAGCCTTGGAATATTTATCCAAATCATAATGCAATAATCCCTTGATTGAAAGAAAAACATTTAGGGTGTTGTTCAATCAACCAACAAAACTAATTTTATTTTTCCCAACAATACAATAATAGACGTGTCAATAATTCCATCGCATATTCACTCTCCCCCTTGGGGCCAAAGAGTAGAATTTACTTAATATTCCCTCCTTTAGCCTAAGGCATATGCTAAAGGTTCCAATACTATACATGACGTAAGTCCTATCATTCCAATGCAAATTAATCAATCTAGCAAGAGCATTTATGCCTCTTCTCTAAGTGACAATTATCTTTTAGCATTTTCCTACTATACAACATTTTTTCTTGGCTTTATCTTCCTTTCTCCTAAGGCATGGAGTTGGATGTCATCGATGTAAAATTTACATAATCTCTCCCATATATGTACCGTGTATATGCATTTGCAAACTTTAAACAATATTATCCTCGGTAAAGATTAATCAAAGACTCATCGATGCTCAATACTTTAGTGTCCCATATGTTGCTTATGCTATGCATGGATTCATCACATAGCAACTAGGTGCAATTTAACTCCCTTTGATACAAGCACTTCACAAAATTCATCTTTGAATATTTGAGATGCAATTTATCCTTTTCAATGACCTATTCTAGCACCACAAGGTACGGAGCCTAATGCATCTCTTGTGATCATTAAAACAAGCATCTATCAATTTGAAAATACATTACTTACGACCAGTACTGCAATTGGATTGATAGTGATGCATTCGCCCGAAGCTCTGTTGTGCTGGTTGTAGGATTGTCATCTGCATGTGACATTCTTCGCTTGGAGACCATCGTCCGCAAGTAGACTCAAGAGATTAAGAAGGTGGAATAGATTCGAGATGGGAGAGTGAAAGAGAAGATGGTTAAATCAAGGATCGAGATAGAGGAAAATTGTGCAGCCTCTCGGGATAACTCTTCTCTCTCTCTCTCTCTCTCTCTCTCTCTCTCTCTCTCTCAAGCTCTCTCTCACAATCTCTTAGAGGGGTACACACTCTCTCTCCCTCTCTTTTGCAGCCTTTCGGGGTCTCCTTATCCTCCCTTGTGCCTCCTCATGCCTCATATTTATAATGAATTAGAGAGAAGGGTATAAGTCTCATCAGAATAAGAGTGGAGGGGCTCTTAGAAGACTCAGTCATCTGATGCTTAGATCATAAATCTAATGGTTGAATTGGCTCCAAAAGGGGGGCAAAACCCTAAGACACTTGGTTAGAAAGCTCTTACTTCACTCCTTCTTCTTTTCTTTGTTCGAAGTACTATCTACTGCCTATAGACTGCGATCGCGGCGCGCACGATTTTGTCGATCACTTTTCTTTATTTCTCTTTTTATAAAATCTCCAAAACTAACTAAAACATCATGTCTTTTCTTTTAAATGACTTTTAGTTCTATCGTTTTAGGATAATATTTAAAATATAATAGTTTTTCCCCCCCCAAGAATCTAATATTTTTGGACCATTCAAACTATACATATTAATACGAGTGATTAATATGGCTCATAAGTCCCGTTCACATTGTACTTTTCATGAAGGGTAGCTACGGTCCTTATCAATCTAAGTAAAATGTCAAATTTATGACTCTCGATTTTTTTAAATATATTTTTAATTGAATGAAAATTATTAGCTATTAATGCTAGTTAGTTTTTACCTTAGTTAGTTATTAGTTAGTAATCTTGCTAACTTATTAATTGACTAACTAACTTTCAAACTAACCAACTCAACTTTATTGCGTGGAAATATTACAAACATGGATCCATAGCCTTGTGTACGAATAACCTTACAAATGCATGAAAGCATAAAACCTGTGGTATCATTTTCTAAGTGCATACTTAAGCCCATAAAGACTCTTCTCAACTTGCACATTATAGGTGTTCCCTACCCTTTTTTGCAAAGCCCTTGGGTTGCTACATATGAATGTCCTCATGTAGGTTCCCATGTAAAATAACCATTTTTACATCCATATGATAAAGCACTAGATTTAATTGTGAAACCAAGACTAAAGCCAAGCGTAATTAGTCATCTCGATGACAAGGGAGAATATCTCATCAAAATAAATTCTCTTTTCTTGTCTAAAATCCTTTACAACCAAAAATGCTTTGTATATTGGCTTATGGAAATGAGGGGTACTCTTCAACTTATACACCCACTTGCATGGCAATGAATGTTTACTATCTAGTGAGGAAACCAAGTCCCATGGGTGATTTATTTGTAGTGAATCAAACTCAAAATGCATGGCCCTCTCCTAAGAGTAACTATCACCTCTATATATAGTCTGCTCATAAGTAAGGGGCTCATCGATATCTATCTCACCAATATGTAATCCATAGGGAGCTCAAAACAATTGCGAGGACTTGACTTGGGGGATTCACTATATATATATATATCCTCTATATAACGTGTGTTCATGGCCTATTTATAAATATCCTAATTTGTGAATTTTTCTTGAATAAAACACAACCCTTTTCTATTCAATCTGTAAGTAACCCCTTTATATGACACCTTGCTATATGTAAAAATTGTATAAAATGGTGTTTTAAAAACCCTTATTTTGAACTCACATTATATGTACATATATTTATGAGTGACCCCGCCCCCCCCCCCCCAAGGGACTTGAGGCTCTAGCAAAGTGTCTCAAGACTAGTTGTGGGGCATGTATTGCCTATCCTCTTTGTCTAACATCATAATCCTACATAATACGTGGATCCTAGATCACTACATCATTGGTAGTTTCAAGCTATCTAATGGGGGCACAATGGTTAAGAAAGTCCAAGGTTTTTTAGGCTTGACAGGATGGTATAGGATTTTTATCAAGGAGTATGCCTTGATTGCGGCACTCTTAATTGGTTTACTCAAGAAGTAGGTTGCTATCATGTGGACTCCCACTGAATAGTCTAGCCTTGAAAAGCTTAAACAAAGCTTGTGAAAGGTGAGAAGGATCGAAGCTTGCTTGGAAGTGAGCTATGGTGAAGAGCAAGAGTAAGAAGAGAGAGAGACACAAATGGGAACTCCAACAGTCACAATATGTGATCGGGCCTTGCTTTATTCAAATTGTCACTAAAAGAATAAAGAATAAAGTGATGGTGACGGGTGCCCGCCACTTGCAGTATATAGTGGTGGAAACTGTTAGTGTAGTAATACACGAGCGGCTAGGAAGAGGCACCTTTACCCCCAACAACCTCCCACTTAAAGGTGAATCTGCCCCTGAGGAGTGAAAAGAAAAAGAAAAGATAGTACAATGTATACATGTACAACAGGATGAGAAAAAGCACCATCTCATCCAACACCCATCAATCTCCCGAGGAAGGCAAAGCGCTCAGTAATGAGGCTTTTCATGAGCAGATCTGCAGGATTTTTGTCAGTGGAGATCTTGATAAGGTCAAGAGACTTGTCTTCCATGACCCCACGTATGAAGTGATACCTCACCTCAATTTGTTTTGCCTTTGCATGGAAGATGGGCCGGATTCTTGGCTATCTGAATAGCACTCATATAATCCGAATGCAGTGTAGGTATAGTATCAATCCCAAGGTCATGAACCAAACAGCCCAACCATATGGCCTCCTTGAAAGCCTCAGTGACCACATCATACTTAGCCTCAGTGATAGAGAGATTTGTACACTTCTGAACCATGGACATCCAAGAAACAACACCTCCAACATAGGTAAAGACATAGCCAAAAGTGGACTTCCTACTATCTATATGTCCTTGATAATCGGAGTCTGTGTAGCCTACAACTCTTGTATCCTGGCTACCATAGCAAATACACATGTCTGTTGTGTCCTTCAGATATCTCATGATATCCTTTACAGCATCCCAATGCTTTTTTCCAAGTGTAGCCATATAGGTGCCACAACACCACAACTCCAACGGAAATATCTAGACGAGTGGCTATCATGGCATACATCAAACTGCCCATGGATGATGCATAAGGGAACTTGACCATCTCGGCCCTTTGCTCATCCGTCTGTGGACAATTGGCTTGTGAAACCTTTATATAAGAAGGTAATGGACATCCAATAGGCTTTATGTCCTGCATGCAGAAATGCTCAAGGACTTTATGAATGTACTCCCTCTATGAGAGGTAGAGTAGTCCATGATGCCTATTGCACTTAATGTAGATACCAAGAATGTGAGAAGCTTGTCCCAAATTCTTCATCTCAAAGCTCTTCTTCAACTGAGATTTAAGAGCATCCAACTCATCATGAGCTTTTCCTACTATATCAGCCAACGTACAATCAGACCAACCAAAATTGGACACCCCAATCATTAGATCACTACCACATGTCTGATCCTGAGGGTTAGACACTCGAACTTGGCATTTTTTTATTTTTAGAATCAAACATACTCAAATCGGAGTAGCTTGACCTGTCCAATCGGACACATCTTATCCAACTCCCAGAATCGAACATCCTAGAATCAGACAATAAAATTGCACCATACAGAATTGGACACTTGTCAAATCGAACATCTGATTCCTGAAATTGGACATTGTAGAATAGGGCTCTACAAAATCAGACCAGATTTTGACACATCAGATTTTGACACCATTTGACCCCGAGCAAGCGCTAAATGATGTAGCATAGACCCTAGAGACTAGAGGACACGACCGAGAATCGAGTTTAGAGCCCCATTTGGCCAAGTACATAAACGAGAGTGTGAGAGATGCAATCATCACTTGTATTTGCACCCACATTGTTTTCCAACACTTGAAGTGTACTTAAGAAATGGTGAAAGCCTAATTTCGCACCGTGCACAGAAGAGAGCACGCACACACACACCAAATGAGTTTAATTGAGGACTATTTGTAAATAATAAGAAACTCACTCAGACATAACAATCAAAATGAACCCACTAGTAGGAGAAGACCCTAAAATGTAGTTGGGTGATTGTCGAGAACCCCAAGTATAGGACCAAGCATGAACACGACCCATGAGTCAGAACCTACAAAGATTGACACCATTGGAGAAGTAGATCTACCCAACTTGATCAATCTCATCAATAACCTAGTGGAGCATGAGACTGTGAACATGACAAAGTCAGGCTCTAACCATGAACATGATAAAGAGCTTGTTGACCTAGGTGGTTTCCCAGTTGCTAGTCACCAATTATGACCTATAGACCCAGATAGACCACCACAATAGGACATTCGAGGATATCATAATAGACCTCGAAGAGAAGAGGAGACTAGCGCAGGAAGCCTTGCAGGGCATAGTGACTTACAATTAGGAACAGCAAGCTAGAATCTTGCGATAGACTAGCAACCAGAAATAGGATAGGACTTGATGTAGAAAGGGAAAGAGTGCTCCAAGGCAATCTCATATTGAGTGAGCTTCTTACAAAGCAACTGCTAGACAACTCGTCACAGCAAAGGAGAGCACTGCTGCAATGGCAACCTCATTGCTTGCAGGTTTAGGAGTCAACCAGGGCTCTAATAGCCAATCAAGAATTCTTGTAGTGACTAAGTAGTTAGACAAGTACCAATCAAACAATGATCCATATAGCTTCATAGAGTAGTTAAGCAAGTTTGTAAGGCCAACAACCTCACTGATCTTCCTCTACACTCACAAGCTTCTGGTCTATGCCTAGGAGACAAGGGTAGGACAAGGTACACGAGTCTAGATGCTACTGAGCAGACTAGTTGACTTCAACAACCTCAAGAGTCTCTTCATTAAGAGATTCTCTAAGCTAGGGTACTCTGACAACCTTCTAGTGTGGATGATGAATGTCAAGTAAAAGGACAAGGAGGACATAAGAGACTACATCACCCATATGCGGAATCTCTTCAAGAGGATCCCAATTGGTGATGAGCAACCCATCGAAAGAGTGGTCTCCAAAGTCTTCATCAATGGGATAAGAAGTGAGGAACTCTACAAGGCCTTGGAAGGTAATTCAAGCTTGCAGCGAGACGTGCTAGCTAGGGTCTTTGATGAGGCAATTAGAGTGGACAACCAGCTCAAAGAAAGAAACTCCAAGAGCTCGACCCAAGAGGAGACAAATGCTAAAAACTCTAAGAGAGTTTCAACATCAAGTGAAAGATCAGGCCAAAGTACTCAGGATAAAGGGAAGGGCACAAGAGCTAGCAGAGATAAAGATGGAGCTAGCCAATTTGCAAGAAATGATGAGACGACCAATGCATCCTCACATTTAATGCATGTATTGTGATTGAAACCACCTGGAAATCGAGTGTCAAGGACCCAAGGTCTCAACCTTGTACCAACTGCGGTAGGTTCGATCATGATGTCATGCACTACCAAGGAGACTCTCGTACTCGCAACCATGCAGACATCCTTACCTGGCAAATATGCTGCAAATTTTTTTTGGGAGGGGAGCCCCATTGGCTCTCCCAGTACCTAATGATGCCAAACCAGCCATTCCTAGGACCACTGAGCAACGCTCCAGTCCACTATGTGAAGGAGTCAAATGACGAATAGCCTTATGTGCACCCTTCGTCTCGTATGACGAAGAGGGCAATGCAATCCTTATGGATTACAAATCTGTACTAATGATGGCATTAGGTAGAGGAAGAGGTAAAAGCTTTGGAGGGCAGACCCAAGAATCAAGGACTTGTGGATGCCCAGGACACATCTCCTTACACTGCCCCGAAGAATCAAGGACTTGTGGATATCTAGGACATATCTCCTCACGCTGCCCCGAAGGGGAGTAGGCTAATCTGGAACGCCGCCTAGGGTATGGAATCACTCACATGTTTGCTAAATTTCCTAGACAAAGACCACCCTCTAGTGTGGCAAAGGAGTCATCTGGAGTTGAGACATTTAACTGAGAGGATACACCTATCCCATTGCATGTCATGACCCATGCGCAGACAAAGCAGCCAGCATATCATTGCCAGGGCCCAACAACTTAGATGCAGCCTTGATCTGAAAAAAAAGTCGTAAGGCGAAGGAGGAAGAAAGCTAAAGCTAAGGTCATGCTAAAAACCGAGAGTGCTACAATCTTACCTACTACTAGAAAAAATGAGATGGATGCAAAAGTGAAAGCATCGGCTCCAAAGATAGCTGAGAAGGGAAGTGCAAAGGTCGAGGAGTCCAACCTAAATCACCGACTCAAAGTTATTGAAAAGGTCAATGAGTGTGTGAAAGAAGCCCAGGAGCACCTAAAGGATGCTGAGTCCACGTTGGAAGATGAGATCAATGATCTCTTAAGTGTAAGAACACCAATCTTCCCTCCACAACCAAAGTCAAGAGACACGGCTGTACCACAAGGAGTGTCGCTTAAACAAAACCTACACAATATGGGCCAGCAAACCAATCATGACCATTGGCCAAGAAATGCAGAGTTAGGAATTGGCCATTGAAGATGGCAAGGATCCAATTCTCTATTGAATTTATAGTCATGAAGGGGGTGAACTATGACATCCTATTAGGTCAGGCCTTGGATGCGCAATGCTCGGGTCGTAGAAGACTAGGGAAATGGTTTGATCTTCTTAGGAAATCAAATAGAGGTAGTAAGAGTAGAGATGGATACATGAAAGACCATACCAATTGACCTGGATGCCACCTCCACCATGCTGAATGGTGATACGCAGATTAGAAAATCTTACGGGCCACTAACCAAGTATATCCCCTATCCCGAGGATGAAAGAGATTGGATGTATGTGCTTGCCATGATAGATCTTCCATTCTCAAAAAATGAGGAGTATGAGCAAGATGATAAAATAGCTTATGAGCATGGGGATGCACCCTCTGTGCTAGATGGCCAAAATCTCACATAGACAATCCAACCTTGTCAAGGTACGAATGGCCACCATCATGGAAATCGGAGATGAAGATGAGGAAGCCATAGCTTTGACTTATCTACACATGACTGTCACAGTCAAGCAAACACATGCCATTGATGCATTGATTTTGTTGATGAGGGTGTTGACTTTAATATCTTGACTCACGATCATTGGACTCAAATCGGAAAACCGTAGTTAAAGCCCAATAATGCCAAACTCAGCCCATTTGGGGGTCGATCATATGCAATTCTGGGAAAGTACAAGGTTGTATTCTCTATTGAGTCTGAAAGCATACGAATGATCTTTTATGTGTTGCTAAATGCGAAGGATGCAAGTATAGAATCGTGGTTAGGACTTACATTTAAAAAGTAGACACTTTGCAATGTCGACTATGACTCATAGCATATTCACCTTGCTATCAGCAATGTATGAATAGTCACCCCCTTTAATAAGGGCAATGTGGCTCCATCAAAGCTTGCAAAGCCATTGGTAGAGCAACCCACCACCAAGCCTAAGGAGGGGGTTGTAACTCGTCACCACCTACCAAACCTCAAAGCCAACAAACCACTAAAATCAAAGACAAGGCCCATGCACCACAATTCCAATGGATGCACCACCCAAAAGTGCACAATCATGACCTCGCAAGACTAGGAACTCGCATTCAAAACCTAGGAGCTAGAGAAGGAACTATAAGCAATCAATGAATGGTCAAGTAATGATGGGTCCCCAAGATCTTATTGCAAGTGTAAGGCTATTACGAGGGGAATGCATGGATATGGGTACCTAAAGCCAAGATGGCCAAGAGCACTACTCAAATGCCACCGGCAACCTTGAACACACCAAGCCTCGTGACAAAAAGCACCCCAATACCACAAACCACTCAGGCTGCAAAGCCCATAGAACCTCCACCGCATAAGCCGGTAGAGACTCAACAAGTCCATCGAGGACCAAAGCCACAACCTACCATTTACACACTAACTCAACCCTGTCCTACTAGTGCCCCTAAGACCTCACTAGTGTCTAGTAGCACGGCACCCCCGAATCTAATCAAGCCCATCACACAAGGTGCACAATCACACTCTCAGGAACAACCAGAGCCACTGCCATTAGCTGCCAAATTATCTAGTTCGGTCAAGCCTTACCCCACCAACAGGTCTTAAGCCGTTCTAGAACAACAAACCAATCCTCACATTAGCTAAAGATGTGGGCAAGAACATAGGAGATGACCTGATCACCTGCATCAAGTGCTTGGATGCCACATTCACTCTACTTGCTAAGAGCTATGAGTGTTTGGACCTAGGCCTTCTTGATCCATCCTTAGCGTTGGATGTCTGCTCCATGCCATGCACCTGGGAGAAATATGAATTCATGATGGTAAAAACTCCCAGAGTCATACAAGAATTGATTGCCAATGTCGACATATCTTGAGACCAAGCCCTCAAACAATGGCAGCTGATCACCTCCTATAGCAAGAGTAGAGTTATTGCCATGAGCCAAAAGTTGGACAAACTTCGCAAGCTAACTAATAATGACTCATCCTTCTTATGCAAATGGTATTCTCTTAGGCTCCGGTGGGAACAGGAAGGTAGCCAAATCATGACTAATGCTGAGCAGTGATGTGCCATTAAGACCTCTGAGTATGATCCCACTTATGTAGCTCCTATCTCTTTTAGGATATTGGCAATCGCTTGCAATCAATCACTAGAAGAACAAGTTGTGAGCCACCCTTACCTAGATTGAGTCCTTACCGAGGAAGAGTTACACATTGCTAGTAGGATTGACTCCAGTGACTTCCTCACAAATGTTCTCACCTACATCACTCAAGTAGGCATTTGCCCTTCTGACATGGACCACCATTCTAATCTTGATTATAATTCAAATTTCTACGATTAGCTCATGTGGAAGTTAAACACTACAAGCCATCACTGAATTCCCTTGACCCCTCAAACCTTAATGCCAGGAAAGATTCTAGGGCAAGGTGGAATCAAACATGTGAACAAGCAAGGTGAATGAAACATACCAATCAAACTGTCATCAGTGTGACCAAGAACAGAGTTGATAAAAATCAACTTGACTGATGAAAAGTCGTAAAAAATCTTTGGAACAAATGGACTGCTTGAAGGGAAATTTTCTCTTCTTTGTAATTAAGCATGTTATTCTTTGCTAGAAAGCATAATCAATTCTTGCTCACCTTTCTGCAAGAAATTGCACTGAGGACACTAATGGTGAGCTATGGCATTATGACAGGTACCCCCTATGGTAGGCCAATATAAAAGCAGCAAACTCCCATTTTCAGAAGAGGAACACGTGAAGTATGGCCTCTTCTTTGAGATGAGGGCTTATAAACAATTCGAATTCAGGTATATCCTAAATCTAGAAGACATAGTCGTGGAAGAACTAGCCATCGAGCAACTGGTAAAGCAGTGCAAGCTTCAAAAGTACATGGAGGCAAACAATCAAGCCATCGACTATGAGAAGTGCACGGAGTTCCTTCAAACCTTCAACAGAAAGTGGGGCACTGTCATGTTGCATCTAGAAAATGAATCCCACTAAGTAGAAATCGAGCTGAGCCCTGAGCTCATGCAAAAAGTACTGGGCCTACCAAACAAAGTGGAGCGAGGGACAAAAAGAGATGTGTATGACATGCTAGGGATGGACAAAGTGATAGTCCACACCAAGGACGGCATCAACCTAGCTGACATCCCCAACCTCGAGGTTCAAATCTAGGCCAAAACAGTGTACGCTCTATTCTCCAGTCATTTCAATGGTATAATGAATTGATGAATAGAATCAATGTACCAATACTAGAGAGAATTGCTACCCGATCCTTTGATGAAGTAAATATCAATGGCCTTGTGAGGAAGGCGATAAGCATTAGCCACTAGCAGAAGACCCGTGGGGGAAGAGTCCCCAACATCCAAAGCTAAGAAATCGTCATCCTCAAAGGCCTCCACCATTGGCTTTGGAGGAATCTTGACAGCCATCATAAGAGAAGCACATGGGAAAGCACAAGATGGCAAGGCACTCAGTGGGACAAGTCTTCTTTGCACCAAGGATAGGAGCAATCGAGCAAAAGGAACGTGAGTGAGGACAAAGGAGAGAAAGAAGCACAATTTGGCCAAGAAAGGGCCAAGAAGTCAAAGAAGGCGACCCCGCAAAAGAAGGTCAAAGAAGAAGGGGAGAAGAAAGACAAAATAAACCTATGCGGAGCCCAAGTGGGGCCCGAAAGCACGAAAGAATGAAGAAAGAAAGAAGAAAGGAACGAGGCAAAGAGAATAAAGGAGGAATCCAAAAGAGCTGAGAAAGAGAGAAAGAGACGAGCTGAGGAGGAAGAGGCGGAGCTCAAGAAGAAGGAGGAAGAAGGCATAGCTCTTGCTACCTGCCTCTCAATGAAGCAACCATCAAGGCAAGAAGAGTTGGCGGCCGTGAGCCCACCTCGACACAAAGGTCCAAGCACCAACTCCAAGGCACCCAAAAACCTGCCGCCCCCAATGACCAAGGAAAAGGGCAAGGGTTTGATCCACCCTATCCCAATTGTCCTACTACGTGCCACCCCAGTCACTGCAACCACCCAAAACTCCTCTACCACAGTAGATGCTGGCAATCTTGTGGCATGGGTGTAGTTCTTGGTTAACAAAGATGCAACTCAAGATGCAAGTGCAAGAACCCCTGTGACGGGAACAAGAAGATAGGCAGCTGTGCAGACACATAATCCAGATGTGACCTCAAATAGCCAAAGATAGAGGCATCTACAACCATAGTTCCCTCTGCACTACCATTTCCACAACATATGATGCCTATGTGCAAGAACTCTTGTCAGAGCTAGAACATGCAAAGGAAGATAAGAAGATAGTTGTAGCTGAGCTTGAGGCTGAAAGGGAGACGATGGAAGCCTCTCACTTAGAGAGAACCTATCAAGTGGCCATCTATCAAAGAGAGATCAAGGAGGTAGAAGCAAAGCTCGAGACCAAAGGGGGAGAAGACAAGAGATGACAAGCAAAACTCATGGTGGAAACACATAGCCTCATGATCCTACAATGCAATTTTGATGAGGTGGTGACGATGTACAAGGATGTACAAAAAGAAAATGAAAAATCCAAGATGTCATAGAGCAGCTAGTAGCAATAGAAGAAGAAATAAGTCAACGGTACCTAAAGCATACAACAGATCCAAAAAAAAGGCTAGCCTTGGAGCTTGAAGAACAATAATGCTTGGAAAGAGAAATCGAAGAGTAGGAGAGACGACTAAGAGCATTAGCATGCAAGCACAAAAAAAGCTTGGAAGATATGAGAAAAAAAGCATATGAATGGGTGAATAGAAGCAAAGAAAGAGTGAGCACCTTAGCGCGCCGAATAGCCCTTGTAGAAGGCAACAACGTGCTAGTAGAGAGTAGGGTAGAGGCTACACAGGTGACCTTGGAAGCCCAAGAATGCACCTTTCTCCACACTCTCTTGGACGCCATACAATCTGAGAAAGAGGAGGCCATTTATTCCTTAAAGAAAAAGTTGGAGATCACTTGTAGAGCTAAGCTTTGAAAGGGGGTAGCAAGCAGTGGCTCCTTAGAGGGAGGCTTTTACGACAAGGATGCCCCCACCACTCTTGTTGACCTCCACTGCCGGCCAAGATATCTATTCTATGGCTAGATCAATGTGTGGCAAAAAAAAAGGGCATGAGGGTCACAGTCATTACATCTAGGGGTTCTCAAGTTAGGCATGTCCCTAATCCCCTAGCCCATTTTGGTTCCCCACTTCATGCTTAGGGCACCTCAAGGGTAGGACTTCCGGACATGTCTCCCTAAACCATGCATCACACTTTTAACAATGCACAATTTGGGTCCTCAAGTGTGGGAAAACACCCAGGCGGTTTGGCCGAACTCCTAGTTCCACTAGCACAAGCACAATGCACCACATGGTAAGGTAGACACACCCCCAAGTAGTGCATCTTGTTTTCTTTTTAGGTACAAACAAATACTGCAACCCACCAACTTTGGAGGCCCCAACACACAAGCATTTGCCCCAACTCTCAGTTCCACTAGCACAAGTATAATGCATCACATGGTAAGGTAGACACTCCCCCAAGTACTACACCTTCTTTTCTGTTTAGGGACAAACAAATGTTGCAACAACCCAACAACTTGGGATGCCCCATCATCCATGGAATTCACTCTCAGCCTCCCCCACCTTAACTAGTCAATCAGTTTCTTATGAAGACCAATCCCCACAAGACCCCATCATCATCGACTCACACGACCACCCTTTTAAATCATTGAACCTTCATCAACTCAAAACCACAAGTGTCCTGGACCTAACACTCTTTTAGGAGGGGGGTAATGCTACACAACATGTCACCATGCACCGAAAGGAAGCAAAGGAAGACCAAGGAAGCCCACATAAAAAAGTGAATGAAGAAGCTCACTTTTCGCAAGCAGGAATAGTGGAGGCAAAGGCACGCTCAGTAAAAATGTGGGAGAGTTGCGAATATGTTGGCAAGGTCCTATCAAGGATGAAGGATGCTCTCTCCAGGATAAAGGAAAGCACCAACAATTCTAGCAAGGTGCTCCAAAAAGACAAAGGAAAGCAACGAATATTCTACCAAGGCTCTCTCAAGGGTGAGGGAGCACCTCCCAAGGCTCTCACAAGGAAAGTGCAAGGTGCAATGTAATTCATTTCATAAAAAGTTCTGGGTTTCCTCCTGTCAAATGGGAAAGTTTGCACATGCATAGGTATTGGGGTAATGTAAACTTGAAGGGAATAAGGAAGATCCATGTTAAGCTCAAGTCATAACACCATCTTAAATTTCAAGGATTGATCCACCCGCCGACACCATCCCGGGCAAGGGCTTGTATACAATATCCAAAAAGCCATTTGGCTACACCCATCCCACCTTCCAACTACTACCCATCAGTCCCATGGGACTGGCACTAGGCTAGGAGGGGGTAATGTTAACCTCAGCACAAGAAAAAGTGGAAAAAGTGGAAAATCGTAAGTCGGGATCTAAAAGAAGCAGTCCATAAGGAAATCAGACACAACGAAAGAAACAAGAAGGGAAATGGCCGAAAGCGCAAGGGTGGCCTCAAAAGCTAAGTCAAAGGCAAAAGCACATTTCTAAAATGCAAGGCACCCCCTAAGACTACTTGTAAAAGAGTGCCAGGCTCCCTCATGTGCAAATTAACTATAAAGGTCAATGGGTGGTAGGAAGGAAGCTAGGAAGATATAAGGACAATGGGAAAGAGGGCCTAGGGCCACGACCTACCATGTAAAAAGTGAATGACCACCCAAGAGGGATTTAGAGTTTTGTATATGAAGTTGAAAAGTGAATGAAAAGCTCATTCTTTGGTTTATTGATTCCAGGAGGCATATTCCACGGTGGATTCTATGAGGTTTTGCGGTGGATTCTATAAAATTATATTTATTGCCGAGGCTCATACATAAGGTGGATTCCTTGTGCGAAAAGTCGATGGGGACGCCTGTTCTTTTTTGGGTGTCTTATTAATTCAATGTGCAAGTGGGTGATTCCATAGCAGGTGATTCCACAAAATACATATTTAAATTAATAGATGTTTATAAGTTTAGAGTGCGCACTTGTAATAAATTAAGTTTAGGATTGAGTTCTAATCAATTTATTTATTTTGTAGCTAAAGACTGCTAGGTATTCACTTTTATCGGTTTAATTTTATTATTTTCTAACAATTGTGAATGCTTCAGTTGATGTGTAGAGCAGGAAGTGATGGTGTTGGGAAGCACTGGGTGATAGCATGTATTCAAGTTATTTAGAAGAAATTGTCATTTTTTATGGGCGCGCATCTTAGGCGTGGCGCCAATATTTATTTTGACACGCTTATTTATTGAAGCGCATGTCATTTATTTATTATTTTATATTCGCATGGACACACGATTTAAATATTTGTTATTGGACATTGTATTTGGTCACAGCCCGACTCTTTGGGTGCCCAATAGCTTTAATTCTTTAGTGGGACAAAAGCAAACACAAAAGCTAAAGCATGCTAATTGTAAATTGGGCTATTTTTTTGAGCTTGGAGATTAATAATATATCAAATGCATGCTTTGTGGAGCACTCACACAAGGCACGGGGGGAGATTGTATCCAATTAGTCTTTTGCTTCATGTCGTGCAAGTGTTCTCTCTTGTTTTTTGTGCAAAAGTAGAGTTCTTTTGTTCTTGGGGACCTTCTGACGCTCACTACGCGCACATACAACATCCGATCTGTGCACCATTTATGGCAAAGTGGACTCATCTTCTTTTCTTATTCTCTCCTTCTTGCTTGCTTCTGTGTGCTTGAGAGAGGGAGTGTGAGAGTGTGAGGGAGTGAGTGTGTGAGAGTGAGGGATCAAGAAGAAGAAGCTCTCCATCATCTCCTCTCTTCTTCTCTTCTCTTCTCTTCTCTTCTCTTGCACACGGCTATGGAGGATGAAGCTTGAAGGTAGAATCTTGAGGTTGCTTGAGCTCACATCACAAATCATGGAGCTAACAGTGTGCTTGAGAGAGGAGGCAACTCATTTAGGTGTCAAGCTAAGCTCATTACACCACCCCGGTAGGATCGAAGGTGCGTCGACTAGGTGAGAGATAAGCATAGGTGTTTGCTTGAAACGCTTGAACAATAAGTGGTCTATGGATCTTGGCAGTTGAGCTCGCCTCTACCTTGAATAAATCTCTCCAACGCTTGTTCTCCCCCCCAAAGCATAGAACATGAAGTGATTCCATTAATGAATTGAAGATGTTGGTTTTATGTACCAACGTGGGACCTGTCCACCAGAGTTTCTTTCAAATTTTGGCTGTCCTCAAATAGAAGTAGATGCACCCTAAAATTATTCAATATTGGACAAGTGAATTGCTCCAAGAGACTATCTTCCTTGTTTGGCCACTACTATAGTCAGATTTGTGAGCACATTCCATCTAGGGTTTCCCATAATGTGATAATTTCAACAATAGTAGATTGGATTATTGATAGGAGATGTCATAGAAATAACTTAATGCATTCTCTTTAATGTATTTTAGCTACTAGAATTTGTGAATGCAAAGGCTGATGCAACAAAGGACAATCCATTCTCTATAAAGAACGTTCACCTAATTAATATGCTATAAATGTATCGTACTATTTTGAGTTAACACTAAGTTGTAAAAAATGCAAGTTTGTTCATTTGTTGAGATTGTAACATGAAAAATGCAAGGTGAGTGGGAACTTCAATGAAATTTGGTATAGGCAAATTGTGCTACAACATATGGTGAGGGTATCGTTGATGCAAAACCTACTATGTTGTTCTTATGATTCATTGTGTTCCAAGTATGCTATGGAAGCACACTATAAATGGCACAATTGTGGAGAATCTTTGCAATGCTTTTCAAAATCTACTTGCAAATCCATGTTGTCCCATAGGATGTATCCCTATGGAGCACAAAGATGCAAATCTATTTGAGGGCAAGAATACTTACTCTAAGTAAACACTAGTAGTCATCAAGTATACACAACACAAGTGCTATCCTAGGTATCAAAGTAGGTAGTATATATCAATTTCTCTATTCAATTCTATATCTTGTGAAAACTTGGTAGGTTGAGTGATTGAGTGATTTTTTTTTTCATTTGTACATAAAAGACCTTGAATGCATAAACCTGCTATGTATTGGTTACAGTTTGCTATGTTCCAAGTGCTACTTGAAAAAACCGCTTTGATGCACAAAGAGCATTATAGTAGAGCTCAAGAAAAAAAAAAAAAAACACACACACACCATGGCACCTTTCTTATGTGCAAGATATGCCACAAGGGTTTGACTTGCAAAGTATGACTATTGGTTCTTTCTTTTTTTTTTAGCTTCATTGAGAAGAATGTTTTGGAACCTTTTGATTGGGTGTAGCTGGTTTGTGTACTTACTAACATGGCATATGGATCAAGGCCACCCCACTCCTCATGGGGCAATCGTGATTTCAAGAGGGGCCTCCTAAACCTACATTTACACCACGGCATTCTTTTTGAACTTGGTGCAACCCAATAGCTCTTAGTTAGTCTTGAATGTATTCAATGTGTACTTCACATCATTCGACCTTGCCATACATCGGACAACTCCATGTGGGATTATGGATCTCAGTGCTATATCACCTCATTGCCTTCCTAAGGCAATCCATAGTTGAAAAGTCAATGACACCAGCTTGGCCTCAAGAGTCCTAACACATGACACTTACCATTGGTCGATACATATCAATGAAAGCAAGACAATAGTTGCCTAATCAATGCTTGGGACAATAGTCTTACATCTCGACTCCAAGAGAGCTTGTTGACGATAACTAGATCTATGACAACAACCACATATCTTGACTTGATACCACTTCACTATACTCGAGCTAGCTCTCTAGTGTGCAACCATTGGTTAGTCGAGACTATGCCATTTAGCATCAACTCAACTCAACCTCATGAGAATTTGGTTATCTCTCAATAGGACTGTGTGAAGTACTATCATTAGACATATGTGTCCAATCACATTGCATCATCATCACATATACTAAGGACCTTCTATTTGAATAGGTCCTTGACTAGTTTCCAATGGAGTATACATGTCATTGATAGAAAAACTTTTTTTGTTGAAGAGGGGTAGGAATATGAGAGAGAGAGAGAGAGAGAGAGAGAGAGAGAGGCACCCATAGTGCTAAGAGATAAGAGGGGTTGCTAACTGAAGCCTCTAGTGGTGGTATGATACTCACAAAGCCCACAATAAATTAATATATTCTCTCTTTCATATTGAATTCCAAGGGGTGAATCACAAAGATAACACCTGCCCCCCCCTCGGTTTGCATTCCTCAACTCTCTACCTTGTGCACCTTGTGTCATGATCAATGTAGGCATACATTCTACTGCCTATGGTATTCACATTAGGGCTAGACTTGCACCTCCATCACCTAATTTAAAAGCACACCCCTTATGAAACTAGTCAAAATTGAGGCATCAAGTCACACATCGATACCCCCTATCACCCACTTTAACCATAAGTGCAATCTCAAACCCCAAGTATATACCCTTAGGTTACTCCCTTAGTCACTTAGAATAAGGACTTGCTAGTAGACCACATCCTAATCTTGGGTAACGAAACTTACACCCACACCTTACATTTAGCTGCATACCTCAACCCACTCATTCATGCCCCATTTGCCACAACTCTAGCTGAATGATAGTCACCCTCATAAGCACTTGGGTTCACCACTTTAACCCTTTGGTAAAATTGAGATTAGCTAGCAAGCTATGGTAGTTAAAATTATGGTGCCCCACTTAGGGCATCCACACACTCAACTCCATGAGTACTCCTAGAGCAAACAAAAATAATCATAGAGTGATATACACACAAAAATTAGGAACACCATCTTGTAAAATCACTCATAGGCTAGAGTATACCTTCTCACCAAGCTAATACCCACTTACATCATCTTTCCTCATCAATCCTTCCACACAAAGGTCTCTTACCAAAGGTTAGACCCATCATCCCTTCTAGGGATGGGGATCCTAGCTTTGTGCATCAAAGTTCACACACCACTAGAACACTAAGATTTAGACACGTTTAGATACAACTATAGACTTGACCACACTAGATTCAATAATTTGACTTAGTCACACCATAGCTAGATATAAAGTTGTGTACACAATGCCAACCTTTTGTGCTTAGGTACACTAAACCTAGCATGCACTACACATCTAAACCCTAGCATTAGGTTGCAAAGCATTCACTTGACCACACCCACTTAGATCACTAATGCTTAAGTCCTCAATTGCATCATAGGAATCTACCCACTAACACTATCACCTAGGACTACAACTCATGTCACAAATTAGGCACTTACACATGAGTGAACTTCATTTAGGGAGGAGATGTTGAACAAGTTGCAACAACTATTGTCATGAATTCACATCATATGCACAAACACATTCAAGTGAGTGTCAAGATTGTGGAAAGGAGAGACTAAATTCTTGTGTCAAACAAGAATTTATGGGCAGTGTAATTAGGTAAAATTTATCCTAAGGACCAAATCCCAACTACTTGCCACTTAAAACTAAAGGATTGGTTTATTTTTCACACTCATTTGGTTGAGACTTACTAAGAAAAATTAACTGGTGATGACATTGAACTAGTTCAAGTAGCTTGTCAAATGAGACTTGTAAGCATTGACCCAGTTTGATCATTGCTAGCAGTTGAATGGAGCTAATTGCTTGCAATTCCAATGAGTCACATAGGAAACTAAAGTAGGTTAGAACTTGCAAATGAGGGATTGAACATTAAAAGGTTGGTAGAAATGTTTGAGTGCATACAACTCAATCAAGAAAGGAAAGGTTACAAACAATTGTGTTTCAATAGAATCGATTCTAAGAGGAAAATCATAAATAAATTCAAAGATGAAATTTTCATAAAACTATAGGCTCAATGGATCAATTCAAAGAGATCCAAGAAAGAAACAAAAATAAACCTGAAAACCTCAAAAGCACAATATATGCACAAAATACAAACAATCCAATGCTCGAAACAAGAAAAGCATAACTAAAAGGTCTTTTAAAAAATGAGAATCTTACATCATATATCAAAAATCTAATATTGCTAAATATTGAAAGAGATCTATCCAACTATTTAGAGTTTAATAGCTGATGCACTTACATCATGGAGCAAAAATTTCAACTCTACAAGCCACTAGTCCCATTTAGAAACTCATCGATAAAATAACCAAGGCTCTATCTAATTGAGAAACTATCCAAAGGCTAGTGGATAGGATGACCACAAGATTCAAGAGTCCATCTAGAATTTAAAAAATGTTATAAAATTTGACATTGTCTAACTCACAAACAAAGCTCTACTAGACAAATCGCAAAACTCTTCAAACCCAAGGAAATGATACTTTTGATTGATTTCCTAGAATTTAACATAGCCACATAAAAAGAATGAACCAAAATGCAAAGGGGGCATTGACTATATCAAGACATTGATTCTTACTTTAGAGCAATGAGACACTTTATGATTCTCAATTAGACCTAGTGCAACATTGACTTATTAATAACTTCAACATTCTCCAAGTGGAAATGCACATAGCTAATTCATTTTAGACTATGAAGAACTCCTAAAATACAAGAGCAAACCAAAATTCCTCCTATTACCAAACAATGGAGAAACAGAGTGTGAGATGATCCCTATAGTTTTATAGAATAATTTTAAGTATGTAAGATTAAGGATGTTGCATTGGACTCTAGAAAATCACAAGCCTTTGGATTCTACCACATTGATCCAAGGAATAGGCACACTCCTGGAATCATTATAGACGATTACACCTACATTGGTATTTTTTTCAATTGTATTTTGCGAGGACAACCGCAACCACAGGCGACTTCTAAGAGCTCGTTGGACTGGCAATGTCAGTGGTCTGAGCAGATGAGGAAGATGCAACGGTAGATGCAAAAGCTTGGGGTGTAGAGGGTCGGGAGATAAGTTTACTATGATATGAATTTGGGCTTTTATTGGCATTAGACAGTAATACCAGCACACAACAAAGGCGCAGCAGTGTCCATAGACAGGACGACACCATCAGAGTTGCCGAGAGCGGCCTTGATTTGCAGGAGGATGCTGATGTCAATGTTTAGTGTGTGGCTTGAAGCTAGGGTTGTAGACTTTGAGTCTCCAGCTAGGGCTGTAGACTTTGCTACGGGCGACAAGCTGGCTCTTATCAGCAATGATCCCTTCATGGGGGCACCTTCTGCCATACATGTGAATTTTTTTTTTTGAGAAGGATCGATCTAAGCAGACCAACGACTCTTTACTCGTTATCACGGGACCACAAGGCAGAATCACTTCGTTCAAGAATTCTGGTTCTGTCTAACCACAAATGTTTAGGAGAGCTTGAAAACCTGGGATTGCATCTACATTGCAAGACCTGCCATCATTATACCCCTGATCCGTGCTATGTTGCCGATGATGGTCAAGCTCTTCTTGGCAATCAAGCCCTCTGAATTTCTCAATGAGCCTTAATGTGACTTCATCCTCAAGACCGCTCTTCTCCGTCCTTTCATCCAGCCAAGCCATGATGAGTATTTCTCATCACTAGGAGAGCAAGCTGCTTCTGCTCCATGATTCTTTCCCTGAAGCAGCTCCAAGCACCTTGTCAAAAGGAGGAAGAGGAGTGGATGTGCTTTTCTGCTTAGTAGATTTCAACAGTGTGGCAAAGGCATCAACTGGATCTGAAGCGCTTGTGGAAAATGTCACAGAAGGTAATTTGCATATGGATGAAGGTTCAACTACCATTGCTGAAAATTTGGTGAACTCCGAAGCACTGGGAGCTGATTTCTAGAATGGGATTGAAGTGCAAGAACGATTTGTGGAGTAGGTACTGAAAGACTATCTTGATACCCATCTTGCCAATGTACCTGCATTGGGATTTTGGGGCAGGTGTTGCTAGCAAAACACAATGTACAGAATGCTATCAAGGTTCCGAATGATCTGCAAGACACAGACCAAAACTTCTCGCTTCTGTGTTGTACCTAAGTTGTAGAAGACTGGCATTTCATCCAATATCAGTCCAATGAGTGGGAAATACAGCTGTGCAATATACAATTTTTCATCCAACTTTTGATACTGAGCATCAAAGAAATGCTTGGACATTATGCCCACCAATATGCGAGCTGCCTTTGCACGTTCAGCCGGCTCATCGTGGTCCAATGAGAGCAGAATTTTGATGCTGAGAAGTATTTAAAAATAGCTAAACATTACGAATATCAAGGGAAAAATATTCAACGTCAACGGCGGTGGCTCGACCTAGGATGATTTTAAGCGGCAAAGTGCTTTAAAGGCGCCCGAGTGATACTTGTTGATTTTTGATAATTTTTCAGACTGTCGTGTGGGTTGTCAGGAGTTATCAGCCAATGCGGGATGTCAAGCCGGACACCTAGGATTTTTCAGAGCTCGAATCGGAGCCAGGACGGGGAAATGGCTACAAAATGATCAAGATATGAAAAGGTAGACACTTGGAAGGCCAAAATTGGGCATGCCTTTTGAGTTTGGACCCCCTCTCTAAAATTTTATGCACCTTATGAAGCAAAAAAAGTGGAGAGAGAATGAGGGATGAAGAAAAAATGTGGAGCAATATGGCGGCCGTTTTTTGCGCCCTCTCATGATGGAGATGGAGTATGCAGGCTGAAAGCAATCCATACAACTGATCATGGGGCTGATCTTCCCTCTCTTGGCTAGTCTTATCGCCTGTCTTCACTCGTGAAATGGCTGTGGGAATGAAGAGATGGAAATCTAGTCTTTCTCTCTCCTCCCTCTCTCTCCCCTAAGGGCAGATTCGTGAGGTGAAGAAGAAGAAAAAGAATGGATGACGGGAATGCTTGTCCAATGAAGACCGGATTGCTCCGTGGTTCAAGAGGAATGAAGATTGCTGAATGTGAACTATCATGAGCATTAATGGCTGCTAGAAATCAGTCCTGAGACATGGCAAATAAAAACCCGCAACCCGCAAAGAACAGTAATTTCATTTTTACAAAGGAAATTGATGTTTTATGCAATTTGCTTCATGAGTATTTGTTCCCATGGGATGATTATGCATCATGTTGATGTTTGCTATGAGTTTGATCAGTTTAAGCTCAAAAAATCAGAAAATCACAAGTGCTGTGACTAAAATTAATAGTGTAAAACTTGTAAAATACGTGAAATAGAGGGAAATTGGGTGTTTTTTATATATAAATGGAGAATATAATAAGACACACCAACTAAATTTGTGTTTTTGCTGCAAATGAACCTAAGGGCCACAGCCCACAACTCATTTTGTATTTTTATTTATTTAATATTACAAAAAAATACAAGAAAAATAGGGAAAATGGAGAAAAAATAAGGAAAAAATGGATTTTGAATGCCGAAAATTAAAGAAAAATAAGATTCATGTTTGTGGATGTATGGGGGGTCTGAACTATGAGTTTTAGCCTTAGTTCAGCCCTACCTTTATATTTTAGTGAGTTTTTATTGCTTTTCATACAACAAAAACATGAAAATGAATCCTAAACCGATCAATAATGGACAATCTAAACGGGTGAGGGGGTAGAGTGTATAAAAGGTGTTCAAATGCTGAATGAAATGAGGAAAAACTTGCTGGTTTTTATGCATACCATTTACGTTGGTCGATAATTAAAAATTAAGAACATAGTAGCATGAGGCCTCCTCGGTGCTAGGTTCATGCAACGCCGCATACGAGCGATAGTCAAAATCATTGAAAGAATGCTTTTGGATTAAGCACAATGCTGATTTTCTATTGTTTGTGCACTAAACCATTCACATTATGCACTATGCATGGTTCATGGTATCAAAGGAAAATCTCCTGGACTGCATAGCAATTGTTTTCTTAAGACTTTGACCCACGATTGAGAGTGTGAGGTTATCCCTTGTCGTAGGATAGAGGGTCGGTTTCCTAAGGGACTGTGAAGTGAGGAAGCATGGTATATCTCCTGGAAATACAAGAAATATAAAAGAGAGGAGTTTGTGCTCGTTTGTGTTATATGTTTAGCAGCGCATCAAAGGGCCAATCCCTACGATGTAGGAGAGCTGCAGTGGGGCTCCAACTATTAGTCGGTGGAGTGCCTCCCATATGTGTGTGATCATGGCATTGCCAATGTATAAGGGTTCTCCCTTTGAGGAGTTTTAGGAAAACGTTGGACTATGAACTATAAATGCATGAATTAAGCTTTAGGGCAAGTTTGTCCTTTAGCATTGGATTGACGCTCCTGGTCCGCGAGGCCATGAGGGTGTTTTGTGTGTCATGAGCATGAGGTCGGGCTAGTGCTATAGCCAGTGCCGGCCAAGTTTAGGTCCCATCAGTGGTGCGACTGCTGGGAGCTGCCTATAAGTGGCAGTTTTCGAGTCTAGGGTTTCAAGAGACCCTAAATTACCCATAAAATGGGATTTGTTCAAGGATGGAAAAACTTGGCTTTCCTTGTACAAAACTTACTAATGGACTTAGTTAGTTATGTAGAGCATGAGTCCTCTACAGAAGATAATTTATGTGATGAAAAGAGTAGCCCATTAGTGGTTACCCTATCCTCTAATACGATGGCATGGGCCAAGGTTCGCCTTGGTGTGGTCTCTACCCAAGAGAAATCATGTTTAACCATCCATCAACCTAGAGGGCATGAAACAAGCATGTTGGAAACTAGGGTAGTTATGGCATCAACAAGTTATCATGCTAAAGCCATGATGCCATGGGAAAGTGTTGATATACGATGGAATATGCTTGTGGTTGAAACATCCCGTGTAATGGGCCGCCATGATGACATAGTAGGCATCACAAGGATGTTAGAAGCCCTAGCTGTCAAGGGAAAACCGTTGCTTAAAAGGCACGGTTCCGAAGTTTTAAGAAGTGGTAATGATAAATCTACTTTAAATAAGGACCAAAAGCTCTTATATAAAACCGTTATGGACTTTTCTTTTAAAGGGAAAGGTATGGAAGACCCTCTAAGAGGAGATCAAAATGACATGTTGAAACTTATAGGACTCCCTAGACCACTCAGTGAGTTGGTAGAAAGGGATGTCAATGAGGATATTAACCCCCCTACACCAGAAAGGGCGGGGATGGAAGAGGTTAAAGATCCTAAGAGGCAGGACCCAGATCATGGTGAATATGAAGATTTTAATGACCCGGTGTTGATCCCAAAAGGAAGGACTAAATGTCGTCCTCTTTATAGGGATCTCCCAGTGTTTTATGGGTTGCCAGATGAGGATCCAATGATTCATTTAAGAGAATATGACCTAACTTGCATTGCAAGTGGGTTCGACGATATACATCGGATGCTCGTATTCCCAAGTACCCTAAAGGGAGAGGCAAGGAAATGGTACTGGAGCCTCCCAAGAGGGTCGATCAAATCATTTGAGGAGTCTTGTGATAGATTTCTAGATGAGTATGAAAAGAAGCTCCCTATGATTCAGGTCTTAGGGCAGCTTATGCAGTTTAGACAAGAGTCTTATCTTTCTGTTAAAGATTATGCTAGAGCCTTTGATAGTACTCTTAGGCCTTGGCCAAGAAGAGCCAGTGCACTACCAAGTGATGTGCTATGTGAGCTCTTTTTGAATGGCTTAGAGATTAATACGCAAATCCAAGTGGGACTGCGGAATCCTAAGTTGTTAAGGGAAGCAAAAATGCAAGCCATTGATTATGAGGGTCATATTCAGAGATGTTGGGAAAAATTTTGGATTTTTCTCCCCTCGGTACAAGTGCATCCTAGCTTCCAACCATTTCTGCAAGAAGACAGCTCGCTTGTTGATACCAAGGCAACCTATGAGGGGAACCTTGGTAGCCAAAATCTCAAAGTAGAAAATGGCCATCCTATGAGTAGTAATAGCATGCCTCTCAGTGAACAGGTGCCAAGCTATGTAAGTCCCATTAGGGCTTGCAACACTTCCACGAGAGGTAGTTGTGATGGCAACATGGATAGAACCAATGGGCCTATGAGTGTTGATAAGCATTCTATGTGTGGTTCTAATTTTGTTGCTAGTAAGACTCTTTAGAGAGACCTTTGGTGTCGGAATCATGCTTCCGGGTGGATGTTGTTCTCTTCAATGAAAGAATGGTTCTTATGGAAAAAAAATTGCACTATGGACGTAAGCAAGTAAAAACATCTTTTGTAAAGAGGATGCAAAGTGCTAAAAGTCCACTTGTGCTTCACAAAGGTCATAAGGATGTGAGGCCATTTGGCCATAGGGATAAGTTTGCATTGAGTTCGTCAGAACAGTGCAGCAAATTAAGGGAATGCAAGAATATTAAGGGAAATGTGAGATGGGTTTGGAGACCCAAAATCTCCAAAAGTATGGCAGGAGTGTCGGATGCAAGGCCAAGGATCCCATCTGGATATATTTTGTCGAACCCCCAAGAGGGTAAGATTGGATATACATCTGACCATATACACTGCCTTGGGATACACCCATGTGATGTGCTTAGGCTTGAAGTTCTACCTAGTTTGGGTTGTAGCACTGATTTATGTGAAAACCCAAATAGGGGAGGTTTGAATGAGTACAAAGCTATGATTCTTTCTCCCAAAGGAGCCACTCAGTCGCTTGAACGACCAATTTATTCAGATTACAGTAAATGTGGGACATGCGAGCCCACTAAGGCTGTTCATTCAGCTCATAGTGCCCAAGAAGGGATCGGTCTTATTGATGAGTTATTTGTGGAAAGGCTTGGACTTGTAGCTCTACAAAACCCGGAGATTATAAGAAAAAAAACTATACAAGATCAAGCTTTTAGCTAACTCGCATGAGTAGCATGGGGCTAGTCGACCTATGATATGCTATCTTTGGCACCCTAGGTAGTCTGAGAGGGTGTGATGTATATGCCAAGGACATCAGTATTACGTGGACTAAAATGACCTATCTAGTTTTGAGCTAGGAAGGCTAGCTGCTTTGGATATTACATCCAGATCTTGTTGGGCCAAGAGGGCCGATAAAGTTTTGTAGTGAAGTGTTTTATTTCATTAGGCCAAGAGGGCCAGTTGTCTGTTTAGTGTAGGTACGGTTAATGGTTTCTTGTTTTAGTTTTGTGCTAGACAGGTTGGAAGACGAGCTTGGAAGGAGCCTTTTGTTGCGTAGAAGCTTCTCATAGCCCTATCCAAGTGATATCTCTCCTTTGTGAGTACTGTGGTTTTATGTTAAGGGGTTTTTCGTTTCTTATTGGGGACCGACGTCCAAGGCATGAAGTCCCAGGTTTAGGCTAAGTATGTCTGAGGGAGGTCTGAGTAGTCGTTGCCTCCTGTAAAGACATTGCTAAGCATCAAAAGACCTATTTTAGACGAAAGTCCTAGTGGCCTTGTTCTGCTAGCCTGCTAGGCAGCCGTTCTAGGAGTTCTTGCTAGTTGTGAGGCAGTTAGAGAAGCCTGTCAAAGGAAGAAAAAAGATGATAAAGAAAAAGAAACCATGAATATCTTAAAGACAATAAATATATACAGAGGTGTGTAAAAAGGGGTTCTAACCCCTATAAAAATCGAAAAGGAAAGAAAGAAAAATTTATGAGCAGCTGATCATCACCTAGTGAAGACCTGGTAGGTTCCTGGGGACGAATCAGACCCGAGGGGCCGATGCCTTGTCTTCCTAGGGGTGGCATCTTGCTGGAAAAGAAAAAATTAAGGAAGGTTGGAGTGAAAATAAAAGTGAGTGTCAGAAAATGATTAAGTATCCCCTTGTGAGGGCTAGGTAGGTTCTTGGGTACTGAGACAAGACCTAAGGCCGATGCCCTGTTCTCCTTGGGTCACTACGCTCAGCTCCCTCCTTTTTACATGCCCGAGTATGTCAATAAAATAAAAACCTGAAAGAAGAAATGTGCTACAATAAAATATTTCTGGATCAGGCTATAGGAGTCCTCGCCTAGTAGGAGCTCCTAGTTGTGTTGTCCTTAGTTAGGTTGGTAGTTCAGACCACCACTTAGCGCAACCTCTTTGACAGTTCTTTTTAGTTTGGCCGTGTTAGAGCAGTCGATTAGTGACTAGCTTCGGACTTTTATCAGATTATGCTAGGCCTATTCCTTGTGGATGTCATGCATTGATTCTGTCAGGGGGTTGGGTGAGAGCATTGTGTTGTGTTTAATATGTATCTATTTTGTATCAGCTTGATGCTTCCTTTAGTTGTTTTGTGTAGATTTATTGTGGGATTCGACGGGCTGAGTCGCCCTATCCCGTGGTCGCCAATGGGAGCGGAATTTTGATGCCAAGAAGTGCTTAAAAATAGCTAAAAATTACGAATATCAAGGGAAAAATATTCAACGTCGAAGGCGGCGGCTCGCGATTTTAAGCGGCAAAGTGCTTTAAAGGCACCCGAGCGACACTTGTTCATTTTTGATAATTTTTCAGACTGCTGTGTGGGTTCTCAGGAGTTACGGCCAATGTGGGATGTCAAGCCGGACGCACAGGATTTTTCAGAGCTCGAATCAGAGCCAGGACGGGGAAATGGCCACAAAATGGTCAAGATATGAAAAGGTGGACACTTGGGAGGCCAAAATTGGGCATGCCTTTTGAGTTTGGACCCCCTCTCTAAAATTTTATGCACCTTATGAAGCAAAAAACGTGGAGAGAGAATGAGAGATGAAGAAAAAACGTGAAGCAACATGGCGGCCATTTTTTGCGCCCTCTCATGATGGAGATGGAGTATGCAGGCTGAAAGCAACCCATACAATTGATCATGGGGCTGATCTTCCCTCTCTTGGCTGGTCTTATCGCCTGTCTTTGCCCGTGAAATGGCTGTGGGAATGAAGAGATGGAAATCTAGTCTTTCTCTCTCCTCTCTCTCTCTCCCCTAAGGGCAGATTCATGAGGTGAAGAAGAAGAAGAAGAATGGATGACAGATGCTTGTCCAATGGAGATCGGATTGCTCCATGGTTCAAGAGGAATGAAGATTGCTTATTGTGGACTATCATGAGCATTAATGGCTACTAGAAATCAGTCCCGAGACATGGCAAATAAAAACCCGCAACCCGAGTATTTGTTCCAGATGATTATGCATCATGTTTATGTTTGCTATGAGTTTGATCAGTTTATGCTCAGAAAATCAGAAAATCACAAGTGTTGTGACTGAAATTAATAGTGTAAAACCCGTAAAACATGCGAAATAAGGAAAATTTAGGTGTTTTTGATATATAAATGGAAAATATAATAAGACACACCAACTAAATTTGTGTTTTTGCTACAAATGAACCTAAGGGCCACAGCCCACAACTCATTTTGTATTTTTATTTATTTAATATTGCAAAAAATACAAGAAAAATAGAGAAAATGGAGAAAAAATAAGGAAAAAATAGATTTTGAGTGCCAAAAATTAAAGAAAAATAAGATTCATGTTTGTCGATGTATGGGGGGTCTAAAGTATGAGTTTTAGCCTTAGTTCAGCCCTACCTTTATATTTTAGTGAGTTTTTATTGCTTTTCATACAATAAAAATATGGAAATGAATCCTAAACCGATCAATAATGCACAATCTAAACGGGTGAGGGGGTAGAGTGTATAAAAGGTATTCAAATGTGATTGAAATGAGGAAAACCTTGCTGGTTTTTATGCATACCATTTAGGTTGTTCGATAATTAAAAATTAAGAACCTAGTAGCACGAGGTCTCCTCGGTGCTAGGTTCATGCAACGCCGCATACGAGCAATAGTCAAAATCATTGAAAGAATGCTTTTGCACTAAGCACAATGCTGATTTTCTATTGTTTGTCAACTAAACCATTCACATTATGCACTATGTATGGTTCATGGTATTGAAGGAAAATCTCCTGGACTGCATAGCAATTGTTTTCTTAGGACTTTGACCCACGATTGAGAGTGTGAGGTTATCCCTTGCCGTAGGGTAGAGAGTCAGTTTCCTAAGGGACTGTGAAGTGAGGAAGCATGGTATATCTCCTGGAAATACGAGAAATATAAAAGAGAGGAGTTTGTGCTCGTTTATGTTATATGTTTAGCATCGCATCAAAGGGCCAATCCCTACGATGTAGAAGAGTTGTAGTGGGGCTCCGACTATTAGTCGGTGGAGTGCCTCCCATATGTGTGTGATTGTGGCACTGCCAATGTATAAGGGTTCTCCCTTTGAGGAATTTTTGGGAAACGTTGGACTATGAACTATAAACACATGAATTAAGCTTTAGGGCAAGTTTGTCCTTTAAAAGTAGCTCTCCTCTTCTTCTTCTTCTTCTTGTTCTTGCTTGCTTGAGATTGTGCTTGAGGGAGGGAGTGTGAGAGTGTGAGGGAGTGAGTGTGTGAGGGTGAGGGACCAAGGAGGAGAAGCTCTCCATCTTTTCCTCTCTTCTTCTCTTCTCTTCTCTTCTCTTGTCTTGCTCGCGGCAATGGAGCTTGGAGCGTGGAGCTTGAGGATGGAGCTTGCTTGAAGCTTACACTTGGATCGTGGAGCTACCGGAGTGCGCGGGAGAGGAGGCGCATCTCCACAAACAAATCATGGTCACAAGTGATCTGCAGAAATGTAAGCTTACACTTATGCAAAGCTGCTGGACAAACGCCAATAAATTTGTCCATGTAGAGCGCAACCATCTGCACTCTTAGCAGTGGCCTTGTCAGGAGGAAGTTCAGAGTTAAGCGTGTTGACAAAGATTGGATGTGGAGCTGCAGCTGGTACAGTTGGTCAGATATCCTTTAGATGTGGTACGCAGAAGGATGCAAGTGGTAGGATGGAAAGATGCTTCAGCTGTCATAACAGTAGATGGTCAGTTGAAAGATCCTATGCAATACATTGGCATGATAGATGCATCCAAGCAGATAGTTAAGAATAAGGGGTTTGGTGCATCATACAAGGGTTTGCTTCCTAATTCTGTCAAGGTGGTCCCTTCAATTGCACTTGCTTTTGTGACGTATGAAGTGGTGAATGATCTTCTCGGTGTAGAATTTTGAATCCCCGATTAGGTCTTTGAACTTGGAAGAAAAGTGGTGGCATGTCAACAGGGTTGTGTATGGGTGCAACATTGCTGTTTGTAAAGCTTGTCACAAATGGGCCCTTGATTTGAATGAGTATGCATGCAAAAGTTTGAAATACAACCATCCAGAGACAGAGGTGTGCAATGAAGCTACTGAGGACTTTCTCACTTTGCTAAGGGAATGAAAGAAGTTGTGTGAGAAGCATTTCCAGGAAGAAGACTAATTATTGTCCACTCTTGATTCACTGGCAGAGCTTCCAGGGTCTTAATCCTCTGTTTGAGAGAGGGTCTTGATGCTCAATTTAAAACTGATTTGGCACAATGTTAATCTTGTGATGCGTTGGTTGTGTATGACCAAACCTAATTTATCTAAGCATGACCTTTAGTAGTGGTCACCTTTGAATAGGTTGATCAAGCCTGAATACAACTATTGATCGCATGATAGACCTTGAGATGCTATCAGAAAAGGACATGCATAAGGCATAGTTGGAGCAGAGATTGACAGGACTAAGAGTAATGCAAGAATGATGGTCCTACTAGAAAGAAGGTGAATCTCAGTAGTTAAATCTGCAAGCTTTAAGGTTTCTTGACGGTTTCTTTACATCACTCAAGGAGATTGACAGATCTGAAGCAGATTGCAGGTTGGTTGTTGGAACTAAAGGCTCTGTGTTAATAGCATTCAGTTCATATATGTAGACACATCAATTATAGCATTTAGAAGCATTCTTTGAAGGCTCTGTGTGAATATTCAGGGAGATTGACAGATCTAAAGTAAATTGCAGGTTGGTTGCTGGACACATTAGTTACAGCAACAGCCTGCGGAATAAGAATAACAAAGCCAAACAGTGAATATTGATGCTTTATCCATAAACATTCTATTCTGACAATAACAATGTTTCGTATGCACTTGCAAAATACTCAATGACCGCATCTCAATTGTCATCATTGAATGAAGATGCTCTGAATGCAAACAGTAGTGGTAAATATGTTTTGTGAGCCCTAAATAGTGAGCAACAGTTGCTTAACTGGTCTGAAATCTGCATCAGCCAGTGAACAACAGTTGTGAGGCTTGAAGCAATAGTGGGCAACAGTTGCTTATGTGGTCTGAAGTTTAAAGCAATAGTGAGCAACATTAGTAGGTAGCATGTATGCATATACTCAACCACTTTGTCCCTATGGACAACAACATGGTTCCTATCACAGCAGCATGTATATGGAGATTCCTATGCCACGCAACCATATGGGCAACTGCCTCATGGAGACCCTTATGCAATGCAGGAGTAGCAAGCAAGTAATTATGACCAACATCATGCCGATACCTATGCTCATGGACTTGCCAATCATCATACTTATAGTCAGCCTAGGATGCAAGGACACCATTGTAGTCATGTTGGACAGTCATCATGCAATCTTGGGAAACATGTTTATGGGCAACAATATGACCAAAGTTTTGGTAGTAGGCAATAGCAAATAGATGTATTTGGGCAACAGCATGAACATTCTTGTGACATGCATTCTCATAGAGCTTATGGACAACATGACCAATGCTGTGGGATCAATGATCAAAGGCAGCATGCTTATGATGGTTATGCGTGTGATGTGCAACAGGGCTATTATCACCACATGCAGTATGGATAGCATGAGTATCATTATGAGCAACAGCCACATTGCTACAACCATCTATATGGACAGCATGAGCATTATGGTCATGAGCATGGACAGCCATCTATTGTATATGAGCAGTATGCTTATATACGTGAGCAGTAAACATCAGTGGAAGCAAATGCATATGCTCAACCAAATTGTCCCTCTGATGCACAACAGGGCTATTATCACCATATGCAGTATGGACACCATGAATACCATTATGAGCAGCAGCCACATTGGTATGACCATCCATATGGACAGCATGAGCATTATGGTCATGAGCATGGATAGCCATCTGTTGTACATGAGCAGCAAGATGACTATGAGCAGCATATCATAACTATTACTAAGCTGACCAATGGTGATGAGCAGGTGTGTAAATTGCTATCTTAAGCTAAATGCATTAGACATCTTACTAGTGATACGATATGGGAATTGCATGCTGCGGGCTTATGCTATCGATGTGCTAAGCCAATATCTTGTAATCATCAAGCCACATGCAAGGCAAAGACTGCCAAAATACTCTTGGTATTAGATTATTATGATGCAAAGGATGGAGAAGATCTTGTTGAAGACCATTTTGGTATGGGTCCACAACAAGAACCTTAGTTTAAGAAAGAAGACCATGGGCAGCATGTGGATTTGGATGATCATGACCCCATGCGGGAGCCCCTTCAGTCCACAGACCTACAGTTTAAATGCTTGGATATCACTAAGAATGCAGGGTCCATGAATATGCAACACTTAGGGGTTGATGCAGTCCATGCAATGGTGACTTCAGCCTCATATGCTTCAGTCATACAGAGCATGGTGATGCCTGAGAGGCTTATGGAAGAGCTAGAGAATACAACCATGCTGATCATGCTTCCAACTGTACTTAACTTTGACCTTATGAAAGCAGATCCAATGCATAGCAGCGATACCACTTTTCCTTTTGACCCGAGTGGCTACAAGCTGACCTTGACCCTCTGCATAGACTAGTACTACTCTTGAATATTAGGCAATCTTTTACTAGGTCTATGCCAAGAACTCCCCCTCCCCGCTATCTTTTGCCACTTGTAATGCTGTACAGAGTAGTACTCTGCAGCCCACTACTTGGCTATACCAATAAGTCTGATCTTTGTTTTTGAGGACAAAAACTTCATTTTGAGTGGGGATGGATTGTAATGGAGGGGAAATACTTAGGTCAAGTTGACCTAAGTGTAAAAGGTGTAAGGGACACTGCATAGGTACCATTTGATGAATACACATTTGTCCTTTCACCTTCTTCCCTGTCCTTCCATGGTTGCCAGCCATTTCTCTCTCCTCTTCTTACCTTCCTCTCTCTACTTCTAGTCTTTCTCTCTCCTTGTCACCCTCTTTCTCTCTCCTTGTCACCCTTTTTCTCTCTCTTCTTCTTACTTTTCTCTCTCCTCTCCCTCTTCTTCTACAGTCCTTCTCTCTCTCTTTCCCCTTACTTAAGACAGTTAGGTCTCCTTCATTACAAAAACCAAACAAAATGGAGCAAAAGTGCATGGTTGGAAAAAAGGGTTTTATCCTTCCATTTACTCCTTGACCTACAAAAATGTTCGGTACTAAAAGACTAGGGAAACTTACAAATACATTATTTATGACATTTGATTTAGAACTTTCATACCACTCTTGATTTCCATGAACTAAACTTGTGGTGCTACATAAAGTATAATGTTCAATTTTGTACCACTATTTAAATACATGAACTAAACCTACAATATCAAGAAAAAATATAGAAGAATTTGCAAGTTTCCTAAGCCTAGATTTTGGAATTAACCACATGTAAGTAATGGAAATGCCACTTAAACTATAGGATTATTACAACTTCAAAAATATTGCATTTGAGCTCACACAACATAATGCGACTTACATGTCAAAATTCACTGTAAGTTGCCTAAATGTACAATACGTGACCAATGAGATGCACTATTATAGAATACCAAAAGTAAACACATGTACATGTACATAGTGTGCTTACATATATATTATGTTATATGTGTACCATTTAATAATGTTGATTCACTTATAATTTACATCCAAATACTACGCTAGTTTAGATAAACAAAACTTACACATGATAGTGCCTAAACCACCACTTCCAATAATGATGATACCATTTAATAGTATTAGGGGTGCCATTCAATAATATTGGGGTACACACAATTTTTGATATTTTAACTTATATAGATATAAAATTTATTTAATCTAAGAGAAGTCGTATGAGGCGTAAGCTGCATGTATGGTTTTGAAGCCGAGCCTTTCCGGTAGCAATGGGGCTTCTTAGGAAGTGATATGATGATTGGTTTAGGTAGGGAAGCCACCATAGACTCACCTATAGGAATACTAATTGTGAAACCGCAATTTTCCACCAAGTAACTTTACTCTAGAATGACAAGAGTAATTAAACCACATCACTTACTAAGACCTCCAAAGTAATACTTTGGAGTTGCTTAACCACATCAAAAAATGATTTTGGAAGCACCCTTAATGTACTATTTGGAACCAACCACATGCATTCCAAAATGGTATAAAAACTATGCTAATTTACATAAATAAACAACACATCCAAACACTATGCTAATTTATATCACATAAATTAGACGTCCAAACACTACGCCGCTTTTGTAAACCTTCACTTTCCACCAAAAAAACTTTATTATAGAATGGAAAAAGCAATTACAGCACAACATATTTAAAAGTTCCAAAGTAGTGCCCTAGCAAACTCCTTAACCACATCACTTTCAAATGGAAAAATCACTTTAACTATAATATTGAAAGAATTTTACACTACAAGGATATGGAGGTATAGTAACGGCGATTTGCGACGTAAAATAGCGGCATCGCTATTAGCGTCGCAAATGCAACACAAATAGCGACGATACTTAGACAAAAAAAATGCGGGCCGAAACCCGAGCGCGTCATTTTGCGCGCATACACGAAAGAGAGAGCGAAAGGGAGAGTGAACATCTTGCATTTGAGAGGGAGAGGGAGAGAAAGAGAGAAAGAGGGAGAAAGAAGGCTTCTCGCCTGTCACCACCACCATTCACGAAAAAGAGGAGGAGGTGTACGGAGGGTGAAGAGGAGCCGTCGTCACGAAGAGGAGCCGCCAAACCCTTGCGATGAGTGCATTGTCCATTCTTGCTTTTCTTTTGTGTATTCTCTCTCTCTTTTACTTGTTTTTGGTATAATTTGTGTGTATTGAGAGAGGGAGAGGAAATGAGAGGGGGAGAGGGAGAGGGAGGGAGAGGAAATGAGAGAGGGAGAGGGAGGGAGAGGAAATGAGAGAGGGAGAGAGAGGAAGAGGGAGGGGGAGGGAGAGAGAGGGAGAGGAAGAGGGAAAGGGAGAGGGAGGGAGAGGGAGAGAGGGAAACATTAAACATAATAGGAAAAGAGAGAAAGAGAGAGAGAGAGAGGGAGGGAGGGAGAGATAAAGAGAGGGCGAGGGAGAGGAAATAAGAGAGGGAGAGGGAGAGGGAGGGAGAGGAAGGAAAAAACATTAAATATAATAGGGAAAGAGAGAAAGAGAGGGAAGGAGAGGAAATGAGAGAGGGAGAGGAGAGAGAAAAAACATTAAACATAGTAGAGAAAGAGAGGGTGAGGGTGAGGGTGAGGGAGGGAGAAGAAATGAGAGAGGGAGAGGAGAGAGAAAAAGGGAGAAAAAACATTAAACATAATAGGGAAAGAGAGAAAGAGAGGGAGAGGGAGATGAGAGAGGAAAAGGGAGAAAAAACATTAAACATAATAGGGAAAGAGAGAAAGAGAGAGTGTGAGTGAGGGAGGGAGAGGAAATGATAGAGGGAGAGGAGAGAGAAAAAGAGAGAGAAAACATTAAACATAGTAGGGAAAGAGAGAAAGAGAGGGAGAGGGTGAGGGAGGGAGAGGAAATGAGAGAGGGAGAAGAAGAGAGAAAAAGAAATGAGAGAGGGAGAGGAGAAAAAGAGAGAAAAAACATTAAACCTGATAGGGAAAGAGAGAAAGAGAGGGTGAGGGTGAGGGAGGGAGAGGCAATGAGAGAGGAAGAGGAACAGAGAAAAGGAAATGAGAGAGGGAGAGGAGAGAGAAAAAACATTAAACATAATAGGGAAAGAATGAAAGAGAGGGAGAGGGTAAGGGAGGGAGAGGAAATGAGAGAGGGAGAGGAGAGAGAATATTAACCCTCAAACGCACAAAGGTGGAAAATCCGAAAAAGCTAAAGCAGAAGACAAAGGCCAAGGCAAAGTGAAACGGAAGACAAAGACGCACAAGGACAAAAGTCCTAAATAAGGGAGAAAGGCGCACAAGGAAAGGCGCAAATCACTACTTTTGTAAAAGAGCGCAAGCGTATCATGATTTAATTTAAGGAGCGTCAGGCTCTCACCCGTGCAATTTGTAAATGAAGATGGGCGGTGGAAAGGAAGCTAGGAAGATAAAAGGACAATGGGAAAAAGGGCCTAGGCCACAACCAGCCATGTAAAAAAGGGGATAAGGGGATGGCCACCCAAAAGGGATTTAGGATTTTGTATATAAAGTTGAAAAGTGAATGAGAAGCTCATTCTTGTGTGTCGCCAAAAGTAGCTCTTTTCTTCTTCTTCTTCTTCTTCTTTTTGCTTGCTTGAGCTTGTGCTTGAGAGAGGGAGTGTGAGAGTGTGAGGGAGTGAGTGTGTGAGGGTGAGTGACCGGGGAGGAGAAGCTCTCCATCTTCTCCTCTCTTCTTCTCTTCTCTTCTCTTCTCTTCTCTTATCTTGCTCGCGACAATGGAGCTTGGAGCGTGGAGCTTGAGGATGGAGCTTGCTTGAAGCTTGCACTTAGATCATGGAGCTACCGGCGTGCACGGGAGAGGAGATAACTCAATCAGCATGGAGGTAAGCTCACTACACCCATAGATATGGATGGCACGTCGGCTAAGTGAGAGGTAGCCATTAGTGCTCGACTTGGAACGCTTGAAATAATAAGTGGTCGGAGGGTCTTGGCGGTTAAGCGAAAGCTCCCACATTTTGGTTCCATTGCTGGGACCAATGGATTCAAGCCTTGAGCGCTTGCGCGCTTCGAATTGAGCATTGGAGTAGGGTTTTTCCCGAACCAGTGCTTGAGATAGATAGGTAGGAAGTAAGGGAGTTTGAAGAGGTATTCGATCTCCTTGGCAAGTAGGCTTTTAATTTGTTGTTGAATATTAGAGTAGGACCATTCATCTCCATCTTTGGTTTTGATTTTTGTTGATTAGAGTAAGTTTAGAATAAGAAAAATAAGGAAAAAAATAAGGTTTTATGTTGCTATATAATAGGTTGGAATAGGGAAATACAGTCACACAGACCCAGATTTCTGGCTGGAAGAGTATGAGGGACTAACCTCTGAGGTCACAGCAGTCTGGAATGGGGCAATAAGAGGCCCAGGGAGCCAGGACAAGCCACATTTGACATCTTGCCCTCTCTGAGAAGAGAGTGAGCTTAAGAGCCAGGGAGAGAGAGAGAGAGAGAGAGAGAGAGAGACCTGTGGGGAGATCGTCAGCATGCTGGTCGATTCGAGCGCCACATCATTTCCAGGTACGCCAGGAATTTCCCTGTGTGGCTTTGCATTTAATTAGATGGCTCGGTGCAATTTGGTGACGTAGACGTCAATCTAAAGCATCACGTGCAACTCGTGGACCGTCGGCCGTGCAGTCGAACTAGTTTGTCCGAGTCCCAGAATAGGGTTGCCCTATCTCCGGAATCGGACCATCCGACTCCGAAAATCCGATCTCTCCAAAAACCATCCGACTCCGAAAATTGGACCACCTATTCGGTTTGATTCCCAAAATTGAACCACTCAAAGTACTGGACCAGTCCCAGAGCCGGACCACGTGTCAAAATTGGACCATTGGTCCTAGCGTAAAAATCAAACCACTTTTTCGATCCGACTCCCAGTCCGATTACTAGAATCAGACTACCCTGTCCGATCCGATTCCTAGAATCTGACCACTGCAAGAATCGGACGCGACCAAAATCGGACCACTGGGCCAATCGAACCAACCCAAAATCGAACGTCCGATTCTGATAATTGGACTCCTGAAAATCGGACATCTAAGAATCAGACAAACAACTGTCAAAATCGAATAGGTATCTAGAACTCACATTTTAACGCATCTAAACCCTGAAATTGAGCCCAAAGGCTACGTAGAGCTAAAAGCACATCACATGTCCATCACTAGGCTGAAAGTTAGAGCAATTAGTTCAAAATTTGGCTATAAGCGGTCCTCCAAATCACACATGGTGTTTACCGTAACAGCCCTGCGGGCCGGGAGGGACTGCCCCCCATGGACCCCCACAGAGGGGGATCTGCCCCCTCTGCACCTCCCCCAAGTAGGTTGGAGAGAAAACGTGCGTCATGACAGGTCCTCCAAATTGGACCCTAGTGTAGTAATGGCTCTACATGAGCATGGATTCTCACTTGCAAAAGAGCAACCAAAAGCCCTTACCCAAACAGAGGGAAACCAAGACCCTAGAACATCAATGGGCCAACCTAGCCATCAAGGGCAAAAAGGCCACACCATGAGAACACAAAGACATTGTGTTCAGATCGTGTCTAGTCAGAGCAAAATGCAACATCAGCAAGCTACAAATGCGAAGATGACTAGACATAACACTCTTGACGAGAGATGTATCTTGAGCAATACTACACAGAAAACCCAAGGCATTGGTGGAGAATCCACGTCTGGCCATGCAATTGGGGACTCAAGGGCATCTGTCAGAAGGCTTAAATTTACAAGCCAAGACCCAAAAGAGGAAGACATAGTGCCACCTGCTTATCTTAGGGTCAAACTCACCGTGAAAAGAGAGCATACTATCGATGCTCTGATTGATGAATGAGCAGATTTTAATATCTTGACCTATGAATCATGGATCCTACTAGGCCAACCAGAGCTCACACCCACTAGTACAACCCTTAGCCCTTATGGGGACACCCACAAGCACTCATAGGGAAGTGCAAAATCCTTGCGACAATTGAAACGGAAAGCTTGCCTATCCTATTTCATGTTCCTCCAAATAGTGCTAGCTACGGGAAAGAAACCCTCCTAGGAAGACCCTTCAAAAGAGCGACCAAATGTGAGGCTGACTATGTAGTACAGAGAATACACCTGACGCTACCGAGTGTGAGGAGAGCCACAACCTTTAGTAAGGGTGACCTCATTGAACCTCGAGGGAAAGGCAAGGAAGGTGCTGACGTAACAGTCAAGCCTACTAGCGAGAGTAAGGACTTGTTGGAAGAGTTGATACAAGCACAGGTCAAACAACAAGAACCAGTGAATGAGGCCATGCCTAAAACAAAAAGGTCAAGAGAAAGGGCCAATGACGGGCTTTGGACTTACAAATATTGTAGAAGACCCCAAAAGAAGCCCAAGCCTTATAGACGAAGACATCGATGGAGGGTCAGCACAATGCTGCGATGGATATCCAAAGCATTGCTACATGCTCAAGGGTATTACGCATGTAACCGATGGATTTGGGTACCAAAATCCCCGACTAAACCATCTCTATCAGCTGAAGGCAAGATTGCATCAAAAGCAACGAAGCACAGGAGGAAATCTAAGAGAAACTCTAGGTCTCGAGGCAAGAAACCAGACATGAGTGTTCGAAAGAAAGAGCCTCAGCCTAGCACGCTTAATAAGCAGATATAATATGTAGCCATTGAGCATGTACAAAAGCCATTAGTGCCAAAAGAGCCTTCAATTTCCCAAGAGGATAACAAGCATCATAGGCACAACATTGCTCATGGCAAGGCTGATCGCTTAACAAACCAAATGGCACAATCGTCTAATAGCTTCAAGCAAATCATTCAGCCAGTGCCAAGTCTACCTAAGAGTCCTAAATCTCCTATATCCTCTTTTTCCAAACGGACACAGGAAGCACAACATCAGTCTCATCAATGGAAACTGCCCACTCCCAATCTCTATCTCCATCAAAGCTTCCAAATATCCAAGAGGGGTGACACAACACTAGCCGTAGCTCTCGGCCCAAGGATATGCCTGTGCAACCCAATGTGACAAGATCAACTCATGCTCTCAACTCATGCTCGATCTACATAGATGAATACTCAAAGGGCAACAAAAGACGTGACCACTTTCGATCGCCCTAGGGACCTGACACCGCAATCCACCAAGAGTAGCCAGCCCACTCGACTGGCCGCTACTACGTCCAATCAGGGATCACAGCAGTCACAGCCCTTGTCTGTGACAATGCCCCTTGCGGAACATGTCCTTAGAAGTTTACCTGTGAAGGAGGTGTTGCAACCAACTTCCTTGACAACTCCAGCACTTCCAAAGTGCCTAAAGCCTAGGCTAGAGGAGTTAAACACAAGGAAATTAGCTGAAGAGCTAGACTCTCCCAAAAGGGAGATAGTTGTACCCTCACAACCTGGCGAGGCTATTCAGCAAGCCACGACTATGTCCCATAAGTATACACTAGAGAAAGAGAATGTTGAGGCCCAACCACGCGCATCAATGATTGAACTAGTCCATGGTCCTGAGTCGTTGAGAGATACACCTTTGCTGACCAAGAAAAAGAGAAGAAAACAACGAAGACAACAGCAGTTGTAGGTGGTTGTGGATCCCAAGAACATTGAGACGAAGAGCGCTAGAGCGCTAGAGAGGTAATGAATAAAGAATTGATGCCTCTCCTAATAGCGGTGAAACCTTAGACACATCCATGTGCTCTGAAAAATCAAGGCAGTCGTTACCATCAACAACTGCTTGCAACACTCAATCCATTGACAATAGAACTTGCATTGACCAATCAAGAGCGGATACAACGTTGTCACAACAGGGTGACAAATTTATACCAGTCACATCCAAGGAGAACCATGACGCAATGACAAAGCCTCGGGAGAAACATGAAAACCCCAAGAGCATAAGAATCCTAGCATTGGCCAAACTTGCTCATCTAGGCCTGAGCCCCCAACTACACTAAAGCCCAAGCAAACTCCTAGAACCTTGGATGAGATAGCAACCGAGCAAGCCCTCATTGAACATAGAAGTGTCACAGAATGCTTAACTAAGTTGGATGCTAAGCTCAAAGTGTTTGCACGTGACTGGCTCTCACCCAATACTCAAACAAGCACAAAACCAAGGTACCAAGCAGCAAAGTATATGCTTGGAGCTTTGCTCCTCACCATGAAACCTACAAACATGCCTATCTTGCCATGAATACACACACAAAAAAGACTCAAGATACACCCTCACCAATCAAGAAACAAGATCAGGAGGCTCCTCCTCTTCCTCTACACACTCAAGATCCATAGTTGCAGCACAAAGGAAGAGCAAGAAGAAGGATGGACAAATAGAGTTTTAAAAAAGAGGGAAGAGAGAAGTTAAAGAGGCACCACAATCTGTCGTGCTCCGACCTCCTCAACCATATTCTCCCAAGAACCCCAATTTCACCCTTTTGAACCTTTATTAAATCAAATATTTTGACCATACAAAAGCAAAGGTTGAAGCCCTTATGTGTTGCATGCATTCTAGGCAAGATTCCTAAGGTTTTTAAAATAAAGGAACATATGCATTATAACTCCAAGCCAAGCATTTACAACACATAAAAATATATCAATGAAGTACAACTTAGATATAATAACACAAATATTTTTGATAAAGTGAATAACTTGTCGATGTAGAGCCCCATGCTTTTAGCCTTTTTGATGACAAAATTGGAGGCTATCATTCCTCCCACACTTAAATTGGTAAGCTCCCGCGAACCAAAGAACCATAGTACACTTCCATTTGAAGCTTCAAGAAAAACTTCATATCCTTCTTCTCATTTCTTCACACTTCCATGGATCATTTGTCCACTTCATCAACAACCACTATCTCTTCACATGAATTTTTGGTCTTGATTTTAAACCCCCATCATTGACTAATACACTGATAAGGATGAATACCACAACACTTTGGTTTTGGAAGACACACTATCTCTGTCAGAAAGAAATATTGAAAATCCACCAATTGACACCAAAAAGGTGAAAACCCGCAAAAGATCTTCAATAAGTACTTCCACTTCATGAGATTAATATCTTTAAGGTACTCCCACCCATATGACTTAATGCTTTTCTTATTCAAAGAAAAGATAGAAATAAAACATTGAATGCTTGATTTTCTTTAATGTGTTGCATATGAACTCCAGCCATAGAGTGGTTAACCTTAGGGTTTTAAGGTTTCATTAAAAGCAAAAGATTATATAATCTTCTTTTTTGTCTGTCGTTTCTTGCCGATGCCTTCTGTGGTTGGTGGATGAGGATGAGGATGAACGGTCTGTTGTAAACCATCGAGGGAAACAAGAGCAGAATAGATTGCCATGGATAATAAAGCAGGAGCAAAATAGGTCACCTTCAATCATCATTTCTTCTGCTTTGTTTGTGAAGGGAAATATGAATAGGTCACCTTGATTTGCGAGAGAGACAACAATAGAACAAATCGCCATGTTTCTCCCAGGTGTTGAGCTTCCTCTTTTCCTTATTCTTCATCTTCATTCATTACACAAGCCCATTCTTCTTCAACAACAACATTGACAAGGATGAGCGTCAATGCCAGAAGGTGAGAGGCATGTTGGTGGCATAGTGATGACAAGCAGCATGTTGGACCCATCTGATGAATTTTGCTTCCTTTCTTCATATAACTCGTATGATTTTCCTATTTTTAATTTACCCTAGGCCTCTATTATTTGCAGCATCTCCCAGATGTAGTTATGAGATTTAACCATGAAGTCTCAAAATCTCCCCCCTTCTTCCTCTTCATCACGGCTCTTCTTGCAGACTCCATAGTGAGCCCGATCCCGGCAACGGAACCAAAAAATGACTGGCTCTCCCCCCTTCTTCCTCTTCATCACGGCTCTTCTTGCAGACTCCATAGTGAGCCCGGTCCTGGAAACGGAACCAAAAAATGACTGGCTCTCACCTAGCACTCAAACAAGCACAAAACCAGGGTATCGAGCAGCAAAGTATATGCTTGGAGCTTTGCTCCTCACCATGAAACCTACAAACACACCTATCTTTCCATGAATACACACACACAAAAGACTCAAGACACACCCTCACCAATCAAGAAACAAGATCAGGAGGCTCGTCCTCTTTCTCTACACACTCAAGATCCATAGTTGCAGCCCAAAGGAAGAGAAAGAAGAAGGATGGACAAAGAGAGTTTTAAAAAAGAGGGAAGAGAGAAGTTAAAGAGGCACCACAATCTGCCATGCTCCAACCTCCTCAACCACTTTTTCCTAAGAACCCCAATTGCACCCTTTTGAACCTTTATTAAATCAAATATTTTGACCAGACAAAAGCAAAGGTTGAAGCCCTTATGTGTTGCATGCATTCTAGGCAAGATTCCTAAGGTTTTTAAAATAAAGGAACATATGCAATGGCTTCTATAACTCCAAGGCAAGCATTTACAACACATAAAAATATATCAATGAAGTACAACTTAGATACAATAACACAAATATTTTTGATAAAGTGAATAACTTGTCGATGTAGAGCCCCATGCTTTTAGCCTTTTTTATGACAAAATTGAAGGCTATCAGCACGTGTCTATGTCCTAGCAAACATGGCCGCATTCCCTAAAGAGCAGCTCGAAGAATACTTGCCATTCCCCTTATCCTAGGAAGAGCAAGAACATCTTGACGAGCACTATAACAGGCTCCTGTATGAACGAATGCGACTCATCTTTGACGAGGAAGCTGACAAACTGCGCTTAACTATCACATTCAATGATGTGCTCAGCCAACCAAATCTCTTAGAGATAGAGCAACTAAAGCGACTATCAGAGGGCCAAAGTCAATTTGAACAGTGCTGATGTGAAAACTACATTGCAATGGCCGAAATAGGAGCCCAGATCATGATAGTCTCAGAGGAGCGATTGGCCAAATGGCTGTCTCAAAGAGACCCAACCTATGTGGCACCAACTTCCCTTCGAGTGTGCTGACTACCATTCGGAGTATGGGCTTAGCTGAACCTAGTCAAGGTAACTCTCTATTTGATAAGGTTCTCATTGAGGAGGAGTTACACATGGCCAGTAGACTCAGACAAGGTTCCATGCTACTCGATGTTGTGAAATATCTATCGGTATTGAGTAAGCAGCCACGAGTACTAGATGCATGTGCCACGCTCCAGTACAATCCAGATTTCTACAATTGGCTTTTATCCTCGTGAAGTAACATGGATTTATGGATATGTATATAAATAAACAATGACTTTTGTGACCCTATATAGACACTATCAACACACACAAGCAATAATAGTCAAGCGCAGGAAGAAGTGTTGGGGTCAACAGGCTAACCTCCTCAGGTCCTCCTCTCACCACACAATTAGAAGTTGTGTGGCCATTCCCACCTCCTGTGGAGGGCATGCAATCCTCATTACCACCATAGGAAGCCCTGACCAACATCTCCGATGGTGTAGACACGGTACTGTCCCTTTCTATACACCTTTCCCCTTTCTAGTCTATCCTTCTAAGGATGAGCCCCCCCACTCCATGACAACTAGTCCATGTAACTTAGCATGAGCCAAGATCTGCTAATGGCTGGAGGCCAAATGAACATAATCATGGGGGCCATCCCTCTACAACAAGCATGGCTTGCCTCACCCCTCCCCTTCTTATCATATGCGCTTGATAACCCACACTATAATCCTTTCCATGCGAATGGTTTTATCCTCTACCAAGGCCTAATCCTTGGTTTGCATTTTTTAGGTCCCCCTACAAGGAAGACATGGAGCACCTAGGCCAGCTGGCTTGCAAAGATGCTCTCCGCTGAAGGTCAGGGGAGTAGAAGCTCGAAGAAGCACACAAGGTGTGGCAACATCGGTTGTGCAAACCCCCAACAGACGCTCAGGCACCAGATGCTCAAAAGCAAATAGGGCAGCTCGAGATAGGGAAGAATTTGATGCATTGTTCAAAAGCATTTTGGAAACGGTGGTGGCCAGAGACTACACCATTCAGGTCCCTGCCGACATCTTCCCTTCCCAGCCTCACAGGAGTCCCGCACCAGTAGAACCTCAATCACTTGACCACCCGGACTCACCCCGCCTTGTGCAAATCGAGTAGTCCCTATGATATACAAGCAACTTAACAAGACATCCTGCCATAACTTTTTGTCTTTTGGTGATTAAAGGGGCAGGTTCCCCACTTGTACACACTTCCTTTACTTATCATTAATATATGCCACATCTTTAGCAAGAACTGGAATAGGCATTACAATCACCATCATAGCACTTTGAAAAGTTATATCTTGACATGATTGCATTTGTTTTTTGTACTTGATGCATGCGACTTGCATATACTCTCATGAAGTGACAAGTGGATGTAGGATGACACAGGTCTTTGTGCAAACATGTTCAATGTCCAAGTCACCACAAGACCACCAACCTCAAAAAGAACCGCAACAAAGCCACGCTATCAAACACGAAAAATCACCCTTGCGATTGTCCACATCGCACGAACCAAAGCATAGTCATGGGCTACGCTCTCTTCTTGAATCAAGCTCTGTAGTGAGCTCACGACAGTTGCTACCTCAATCATATCAACATCGCGTGTCACAAAGTGGTTTGCAGTATCTCAAGTGTATCTCCCCATCTCAACAACGGCTTCTCTAACAACGAGGCTATAGCACAATCATCACTGTAATATCCATTTCTTGAGCCTTCGAAGCTTGACATTTTCCAACCCATTGAAAGGCTTATAGCCTCAACATATTGCAATGGTTGTACTCAGGCAAGTCAAAAAAAAAGAAAGGAGGTAAACACAGAAAAAAAAAGCATAAGAAAAAGAAACAAAAAAGAAAACAAAAAAAAGGAAAAGAAAAGAACGAAGAGATAAGAAGCACCCACGATCACAGTAGAGCACCTAGGGATTCTCAAATTAGGTGCATCCAGTGACCTTGGTCAGCTAGCTCCGTCCCTAGTCCCCTAGCCCCCTAGCATCACCCACTAGTTCACGCACATCAAGGGCAGGACATACCAAGGGAGCTTGTCTCGCCTATGGTTAGACCTGTCACCCTGACCCATTCACACGATTCTCTCTTGCACTCTGCTTTAATACCATTGCAATCAATTGTGATAAGCACTGCACAAATGGCCATGAAAAGTCCACTGTCCTCGTCACATAGGTCCAATAGCTACCAACTACTGATAGTACAGTGTCCCTGTGTTCAATTATGTTACTTCGTGCAGTGATAATTCAAAGGATGTTGCATAAACCTTCATGTGTACTTCTTCTCAACATGGACAACTTTGCTTCATCCACACATCGTTATGAGAAACCAACCTGCGGTCTTTTAACTACATAATATATAAGTATGCATGAGCACTCACAAATATCTACACCAAAATATATACACAGTTTGGGTCCTCAAGTGCAGGACAATACTCTTAGCTTGCTTAGAGTTACAACCTATCTCCCAAACTAATTAAACTATGTCTTGTGTACAATAGAGAAGACTAGCACTACCCCTAGGAAGAGACCACTTAGGAGAGGTTTTCAATTGCAGGTATTGAAGACTCCAACGAAAGTATCGTTCGCTCTTCATCGACACTCAACTCTGAATTCCTATCCTTTATCATCCTGCAAGCCCGCCAAGAAGCGTCATGTGCAAAATCCCCAAACAAACTGCCACTTGTACTCCATCACTACAATCCCCACAAAGAACAACCCTACCACAAACTCCAATAGCCCTACCACCAGCCACCTAGGCCCCCAACAACCTTCCTCCCCACCACTACCAACACTCCCCCATGGCAACCACAGATGTCCTTACTACCCACGTCTTCGGTGCATGATAAAGCATGCTATCTACGACGATGAGTGCCATGGGATTGGCACTCATCTAGGAGGGGGTAATGTTAACCCTCAAACTCACAAAGGTGGAAAATCCAGAAAAGCTAAAGCAGAAGACAAAGGCTAAGGCAAAGTGAAATAGAATACAAAGATGCACAAGGACAAAAGTCCTAATTAAGGGAGAAAGGCGCACAAGGAAGTCACTACTTTTGTAAAAGAGCGCAAGCGCCTCATGATTTAATTTAAGGAGTGCCAAGCTCTCACCCGTGCAATTTGTAAATGAAGATGGGCGATGGAAAGGAATCTAGGAAGATAAAAGGACAATGGAAAAAAGGGCCTACTAGGCCACGGCCGGCCACCGGGTTCCTCATAGTCGAGTCTTCCTAACAGTCTTCTAGCGTCGGTCTGCAACTGCTCCACTTTGTGCAAATGCAACTGGATCCAAGTAGACTCATATCGCACTTGGTTCAAAGAGAATGGGAAACGAGATGGATGCATCGCTCGACCTCTCTACCCATAGGGCATAGTCCCATTCCGATCCCCTAAAACGGTATGAATCAGGGTTTTAACCAACATTGTCTAAGGTCATTGTTTGACTTTTCCTAACATTTCTTGTTAACATTTCCTTTGAGAAAAACTCTCGGCTAACCAAGACCACCCTTCTATAGGATAGACCCATTGGTCACATCCACCACGCCTCCCTCAGAGGTTGTTTTAGTTATCTAATTACCTACCACATTATGTTTGACACATAAAAGTAGCTTTCTTAATTAACCCGTTAATCATAGGTTCCTTTATGTAATTTAGGGCACAAACACGAAGTCAAGATAACAAGATCCATCTCGAGGCCTTGATACTAGTTACAAGGCAGAATCTTGGTAGGATAAACCTTCGGGTTTTTATTTCCGGGATACTCGAGTCACGCAGAACACTTGTGAGGGTCTAGAGGCATTGGGATTTATGGCCAGAGCCTCCCTGGCACCCAAGCATCCTCCTACGCCGAGTAATTTCTATGGAGAAACCTCTTGCGGCGGGTTCGGTCCACATTCCCGACATGGATTTGTAACCCCCTTGGTTGGGGTTTGGCGGTTCACGGGGTAGCTGACGCCATCCTTCCTTAATTATCCCTTTAGGAAATCATCAATAGCTGAGGCAACCATCCTAATAACATTTACTAGGGAAAACATCCCTTTTGTTCCCATGGAAATTTATCCTTACAGTTTCCACCATGAAAATATAATCACTTGGATATTCATCCAAGACCACAACTAATCCTTAAGTATCCTTTCAGAAACACTCAAGCTGAAACAACCAGCCGAACGTCCTTTAACTAGGAAATCATCCTTTCCTAATCCAGCAAGTAACCACTCTGCCTAGCAAACACTTTTTCCATCTTTAGCAAGATCAACCTTTGTTAAAACCATTTCAATAGTTCCCTTAAGCCACCGTTGCATTGGAACTTAGCTTATCCCTACTTAAATCATTATCAGCCTTGCTATACTGCCTCCCTAGGGTTTACTCTCCCCCTTGGGATCTAGGGTTGCTCAAGGAACAACTTTAATAGTTATCTTCTAGATATTTTTAATTATCTATGTGATTTCACCTTGACCTTTTATTAATCATGGCTACCCTTTTAGGGTAGAAGATCAACCCATCTTAAGCCCTTTAATGGTGAATACATGCAATTCTACCTCTATTTAAGAATTCAAGATGTGTGAGAAGAATCTAAATCTTGGTATAACCTGGATATGAGCTATAGTTGCTGGAGGGTTGGTGGTATTCATGTCTCTGCTTGCATTAGATATGTTCCTAGATCCTTTTGCAACTTCAGCACTTGTGCTCCTTGTAACTCATCTCTTGGGTGCCATCCTTGTGCGTTCTTGGTCTTGCAACCCTGGAGGTAAATCAACCGCTCTTGCCTTGGCAAAAGGAATTGGTACGAGGGTTCACAAGGAATCTAAGGCCAATCAATGTGAATTCAAACATGCATAACTCTTCTTCTTCTTTTACGCTCTCCCCAATTTGTTTTCCTTCTATCTCCCCCTCTCCATCTCATAGTCTTCTCTCCCTCTCTCTTTCTCTCTCACTCTTGTTTTACTTCTCCTCTTCTTCTCCTTCTCTCTCTACCTCTTCTTCTCCTTCTTCTTCTTCTTCTTCTTCTCCTCTCTCTCCCTCCTCTTCTCCTCCTTTCTCCTCTCTCTCTGTAAAAGTCCACGTAGGAATTAATAGATCAGGGCTTTTGAAATTTTTTAATTATTATTATTTATTTCCCCCCTTATCCCTCCAGCCGACTGACGAGCTAGAGGGGGAGGGGAATAGAAGGAGTTCTGAAGCTCCTTGGTGGAGCTTGTGGAGGGAGGAAGGGCATGCGTGTCGACACGCAGGAGGAGAAGATCCCCCTCCCTCCACTATTTAAACGAGCGGAGGGGAGGGGCTGGGAAAGAGAAGGCTGGGGGGGGGGGCCGTGAGAAGATCCGAACGCCGCCATAGCTTCGAGCTAAAGGAAGGAAACGATTCGCCACTACCACGCTGACCGTTCGCCCTCCATCACACCACCATCGACTGCTGTAGTCCAGTCCGCCGTTTGGCCGAATTAGCTGTTTTTTTTCCCCCCACGTGGCCTTCCAGAAGCACCTTGGAAGGTTCCAAGGTGGGCTTCCTAAGCCCCTTGTTCTCCCCCTCCCCTCCCGGGATTCTAAATCCCCCCCTAAGCCCTTATTTTCCCCCCCCTCCCGGGATTCTAAATCCCCCCCTAAGCCCCTTATTCTCCCCCCCCCTCCCGGTGTTTTAAATTCCCCCCTAAGGCCCTTATTTCCCCCCCCCCCTCCCGGGGTTTTAAACCCTCGTAAGGCCTTGTTTCCCTCCTCCCGGTATAATCCCCTCCTAAGCCTTGTTCTTTTCCCCTCCGGATTTTAATCCCCTAAAAGTCCTACCCCCGGGTTTAAATTTCCCCCTTAAGCCCTTGCTCTTTCCCCTCCTCATAGCTCTTTAGATTTTTCAGGTCACAACCACAGGCCTACTTTGTCCTTAGGCTACCTTGCAGACTTCCATTCTCTTGCGTTAATCCCTTCACTCACTTTCAAATCTTTTTGTGCAAGTGCTCTCGCAGTTAAGCTTTGTATTCTTAGTCTTATCAAACAAGCCAGTGTCCACACACTCCCATGTCCTAAAAATCGAAGTCATCATCACGGCTTCGTATGGTATCCCATAAGGAAGAATTAGCCGTGAGATAAAAGTGAGGGAGGGAAGTAGAGGGAGTGAAAAGAGAGAGTGAAGGAGGAAGAGTGGGGAAAAGGAAAAAGAAAAGGAAGGAGAAGACGGTGGAATTCCAAGAAGAAAAAGGAAAAGGCTATCTCACGTTCGAACTACGATGCCGCCGAAGAAAGTCCAAGGTGTAGCTGCGGGAGGGTCATCTCCCGGTATCCATGTGGATATCTCACCTCAAAGCCAGGTTTTCTTCTTGATGTTAATTCGGGTTTTAGTCAATCATGCAAAGAAAAATTGTTAAGGAAATATATATATTTGATCAAGTTATTTTTAACCAAGGAGTTAGCTTATGAATGACAATGTATACAAATTAGCTTTCTTCAAATTGCATCAAGCATTATAAAATTATAGGCAAGATTAACCATTTACTATAGTAATATATTCCTCAAGTGTAGAAATTATATCTTGCACCATTAGTCTTGTTCCTTTCGCAACGAATCATGGTAAAATGGCTAAATTCATGAAAGGCTTCTTTCGATGCTCAAATTACTAGGGAGTTATCTTTGCTAATTGCACATCTTAGCAACTGTTGTTATTTGGCATGAGTTCATCTTTAAAAAACGGAAGTTAGATGTTAGGAATTAACAAGTATAAAAATTAGATATACGAACTCATTTGGAAAGAAAATGTAGTGGGGAATTGCTAGATGACACTCTATTAACACTTTCCCCTGCTATTTGAGGACTTGGAACTAATAAAGTGTGTATACACAAATTCCTCAGCTAGGCCTTTTGTCCCAAGGAGTATTGTCATCTTTGTATCATCTTGGCATTATGTTATATGCCAAATTAAATTGTATTGATTAGGAAGGTTAATTGTCACAAGGATAGTAAAACCATGACAAGACAAGTGAGATTACCTTCCAAAAGATAACCGAACCAATCTAAACATAGAAACATTCATACCCTAAACACTTGATTACTTTCCTTACCATAGGGACAATAAATTCATAAAGATAAGAAACTAGGGTTTGTCCATAAGGTTCTTAAATGAAGAAACCCTAGACCTAACATACGTCAGCTTAAGGAATCTAAACAGATTATTCCATCGTCGGACTTGCGCAACATGTATGAAATCATTTTGTGATTGATTCACAAAGAGAAAAGGGAAAAAACCCTCTACAAGGACGACAGATCCTTACGCAAGTTATCTTGCAAAAAGACGTAATTTTGGATATCTTCCTAAATAAGGAAAGATGTAAAATAGGAACTAGCATATCTAAGGTACCTTAGGGTTAACCAAGTTGGGTATACCCTACACCCGAATATAAGGGATCTTGCCAGTTTACAAGACATCTTGAGAACGACTGCTGATACACTCAAAAAAGGAAAGAACACTTCCTTAGCAGTTGCCATACAACTGGGTTGACTAATGGAAATATTTGTGCTTGCTAGAGATTTTAGGGCTCTGTTTGAATTATGAATTATAAATTAAACAAGTACCTGTACTTCAGGTTAAAGGCCTGAAGGGAGAGGCAGCTTCAGTTACCCCAGACTGCCTGCCTGACCCTAACCAAGGGGGTTGTTGACCGCGTCGGGAACGTGGACCGAATCTGCCGCGAGAGGTCTCTCCGTTATGTTCTACTTGGAGCAGGAGGACGCTTGGGTGCCAGGGGGGCTCTGGCCGTAAATTCCTCGCCTTCCGGGTCCTGCACAAGAGGCTAACGTGACTTGGGATTGGATCTCGAGGCCCGCATACTAGTTGACGAGCGGAAGCTTGGAATAGTGATCCCTGGAGATTACTGGTTAGCCTTCAGGGCAGATTATGGACAAGCCTACGGGCGGAACTTCTTATAATTCAAAGATAAAATGATGAGGTGTTAACAGAACTTGCTTGATATTGTTTTTATATGTCACGTGATAAGATTACGTGAAGGAACCAGTGCTTAACAAGATTAATTAAAGAAGCTGATTGTTATATGTCAAATTAATGTGTTAGATAATTACATAACTAAAACAAACTGAGGAAAGTGCGGAGGATGGACCATGGGTCCGTCCTACGGTTGGGTGGTCCCGGTTAGCCGGGAACTTTTCTCGTAAATCTCGAAAGACAGCGGAATGATCATCATCATCAAAAAGAATAACGAGAATGATGACCTAGAGTTACGTCTTACCCGATTTACGTTGTTTTAGGGGAACGGAATGGGACTATGTCTTATGGCAGAGAGGTTGAGCTTTGCATTCCTCTCGTTTCCCATTCTCCTTGAACCAAGTGCAGCGTGAATCCGCTTTGGACCTGGCGTTTCTGCGTAAAGTAGTTCGCTCGGGTCTGATGCTAGTTGCTGTTAGCTAGTGACCCATTAGGAAAACCCTAATTCCGGTCGATCCTAAGTGGGAACGGCCAGGATACTTCCGCTACGTGGCAGACGTGGGAAGAACTAGATCGCAAAACCCGTAACATTCCATGGGAGTGTCGGGTGGAGCTTTCTAGACATCCTTTCCGATGGACTGCTAAGACGTGTCCTGAATGATACTAGGGGACACGTTACACTCTCCCTCTTCTCCTCCTTCTTCCTCTCCCTTCCTCTTCCTCTTCTTCTTCTCTTCTTCTCCTTCTCTCTCTCCCTCTTCTTCTCCTCCTTTCTCTCTCCCTCTCCCTCTTCTTCTTCTCTTCTCCTCCTTCTCTCTCTCCCTCTTCTTCTTCTTCTCCTCTTCTCCTTCTCTTCTTCTCCTTTCTCTCTCTCCCTCTTCTTCTTCTTCTTCTCCTCTTCTCCTTCTCTCCCTCCCTCTTCTTCTTCTTCTTCTTCTTCTTCTTCTTCTTCTTCTTCTTCTCTCTCTATTCCTCTTCTTCTCCTCTTCTTCTCCTTCTCTCTTTCCCTCTTCTTCTTCTTCTTCTTCTTCTTCTTCTTCTTCTTCTTCTTCTTCTCTCTCTCCCTCCTCTTCTCCTCCTTTCTCCTCTCTCTCTCTCTTCTCCTCCTTCCTCTCCCTTCCTCTTCCTCTTCTTCTTCTCTTCTTCTCCTTCCCTCTCTCCCTCTTCTTCTCCTCATTTCTCTCTCCCTCTTCCTCTTCTTCTTCTCTTCTAACACAATATTAGTGAGTTTGGGAATCTCCCAATTCCCATTTTTTGAATACTAAAATAACATGCCCATAAGTTTCTCAAAACAATATGATATGACCTATCATTGGAAAGTGCTTGAAGAATGGAATCTATTGAGCTATAAACCGCTCAATTTGGAGTTATAGTGTTCAAGTTATGACAAATCCAAAGATTTGACCACGTGTCCCAAACTTATGGGAAATTCTCATATTCCCCAACATGGTGTTTTCTCCTCCTCTCTCTCCCTCTTCTTCTTCTTCTTCTCCTCCTCCTCCTCCTCCTTCTCTCTCTCTCTCTCTCTCTCTCTCTCTCTCTCTCTCTCTCTCTCTCTCTCTCTCTGATCACAGGGGAGGGAGGGGGCAGTTGCCACGACGAGGGGGGGAGGGCTTGTGGGGCTGATTTTGGGAGGAGGGGGAAGGCTTGCTACAGTAGTAGGGGCATTGAGCCTCAGCCACGAGGGGCTTTATAGAGGGGGGAAGGGAGGATGGGGGGGGAAGAGACACCACCCTCCATCTGGGGGGGTTGCATGCCCCCCCTTGTTACTCTCTCTCTCTCTCTCTCTCTCTCTCTCTCTCTCTCTCTCTCCCCACCATGCACACGTCAGGGGGAGAGAGAGGGAGAGTAAAAAAAATTGCATTAATTAAAATTTAAGGGGGGGTTCTCATGGGGGGAGGCACGGAGGAAGCACCGGGGGGGGGGGGGGGGGGGGGGGGGTTACAATACGAGACTATGGAGACATGTCCAAAGTGTGGTGCTCACAGGTATCGACAGGACTTGCAAGGGCAAACCATCCCTCAAAAAGTTCTTAGACACTTTTCCCTTATCCCCCGCATAAACCACATGTTTCTACGTCCGACATGGCAAGCTTGACAACGTGGCATGCACAGAATAGGTCCATAGATGGAGTTCAACAAATATCAGCGGATTCACACGCATGGAGCCACATTGACTCTACCTTCCCAAGGTTTGCCTGAGAGCCAAGGAATATTCGGCTCGATCTTGCAATGGATGGCATGAACCCATTCAGTCTGTGCTCAACTTCTTACAGTGTGTGACCTATAGTCCTTGTCAACTACAATATCCATCCATGGCTTTCTACGAAGAAAGGACATCTCATCCTTAGCTTACTCATCCCCGGCCACTACAAAGTCAAAAATATGGACATGTATCTTTGTCCATTAGTTGATGAGCTTAAGATTTTGTGGGAGGAGGGGGTCACCATGCAAGATATGAGCAAGCGCGATGATCGACGGTCTGCCAATATTCGAGCCATTCTCATGTGGATGATGCATGACTTTCCGGGATTCGGAGAGCGCTTAGGTAAATAGGCTTCCGTTCTCATTGGTAATATCTATATGAACTCAGGGAAGGTTTTCTTGGATGACCTCCAACACATATGAATGTCGCAATACAAGCTGAAAATGGTCCACGCAGAGTCACATCCAAACAGAATGTGACATTTCTCAGTTTTCTATGAGTTGCCATATTGGACCCACTTACAAATCAACCACTTGTGGATTCCATGCATATTTTCAAGAATGTGGGCAACTTGCTATGGGACCACATCACAGGAAAGAGAGACACTATAGGGGCACGAATGGATTTGAAGGTGGTAGGCAAGATGGAGGCGTTTTGGCCGCAGTCAAGTGCTGATGGTCACATGCAACTACCTCGCGCTCCTTCGGTTTTGTCCACTAAAGAAGAGTGCATTGTGAAGCAAATAGTCAAGTCTATCCACACTCCGATAGGTATGATGTGTTCTCTCAGGTCTGCGTTTTCTAAAGACGACCAATTATCAGGGCTAAAATCCCATGATTGACATAAGATATGTCAGGTTTGTGCTACGAATGGATTGTAATTGGCGTGCGTATTTTACTATTTGGAGTGTAGTCATTGTTCATAATGCTTTCTCATTTGTGGCAGTTTGTACTACCGATCGTGATTGCAGGATGCCTTACTCCAGAAATATACATGGCCATTTACAGGTTATCGACTTTAGTGTAATGGATCTCATAGAAGGAGATTAAGACGTCCTCTATTGAATCTGTCAGGTAGGGAGCAGTGGAGATGGTTTGTCTCTTTGAGAAATACTTGCCTACTAGCATGCTCACTATACAAATCCACCTTCTTGTGCATCTTTAGATGAAGTGGAGATTGTTGAACATGTCCATACGTGATGGATATTCTTCTTGGAGCATTTCTTGAAAACCTTGAAAGGCTTTGTGCGACAACGAGCTTGGCCAGAAGGTAGCATGGCTGAAGGTTGGTTGGTGTCTGAGGCACTAGTGCATATTTCATAATGGCTACCAACGGTGGATCCAGACAACAATATGCTATGGTCGCTGAAGGATGATGATAGATTGACCAGAGATGTGGTGGTTGGAAATGGGGTAGAAAAAAGAATGGATGTTGCAATGGAGAAGAATGTGAATCGCTTTTGTATGTTGCACCATGGCTCTATGGAGACGTGGATCGCCAGGTACCAGCAAGCTAGGCAAGATCAAGAGGAAGCGCGATTTGAATTTCGACGTAGTATGCGCCATCGACATATTCAATATCCCGAGGGCATGGAGGAGATGTTGTGGTTCATGTCAACGCGATGATTGCTGACCGTAGCGTCTTGCGAAGGGGCGGAGGTCTTAACCAAGGAGTGGGAATTCTCGAGGGGATGTAGTCCAAAGGTGATGATGTGTTTAGGATTTGTCCTATCTATATTTTATATGCGACAATTATTTTGAGTGTTTCAATGTACAGTACAAAATATATAGTGTAGCATGGTCATGCGCACGACATTTTCGCGTGGAGCGTATTGACAAAATGCGCTCCAGAACAGACTATGGTATCATGGCAAGGTTCGAGCAAGAGAGCCGACGACGAGCAATGGATCCAAACACGGTTATAGATGAGATGGAGTATTTTGGGAACTTGCAAAGTATTGTTACGATGGATTACGGTAGCTTCTCCATGATACTATTTGATGTGCAGTGGTTCAAAGTGGTACTTGAAGGAGTTGGAGCAACAGTTCAACGAGGTCCATCTGGATTTCTCAAAATAGATTCCAAAAAAAAAAAGATGGATTTGCGCGACACCTTTGTGTTGCCGGCCCATTGTGAACAATTGCATGAGCTCATTTTTTTGTTAATTGTATTATGACATGGTACATGTCACAATAGTTTAATCTCTCCTGTACATGTTTATGAACATGTAATCTTCTATCCAAACCCCCGACAACCTTGATGGTGGTATGTTATACCTTCAGCTCCTTGAAGTGCGAGAGCATATGTTCAAAGCGATGTTTCGAGCATAGATGAGGACAATATGCAAATAGAGGGGTCGATATTGCAAGGGGTGGAGGCCACCGAAAGCTTGGATCATGTAGAGGAGCCAGTATCGGGTAACAATGATGGAAATACAGGAGTCCAAGAATTCTTTGAGAAAGAGATGGACTCATCCTTTTGTGGTGACATGTTTATCAACCTTCTAGTGTATGCAGAATTGTGTTAGGAGATTGACATGGGACCATAGGATACTTCATACTTGGAGCATTCACTTACTCAATTCATTGACTAATCACTTATAAGGGTACATAAGATATGCATTTTAAATGAGATCATTTTTTAAGGATTTATATTAACGTGCTTTGTATGATTTAAATTGATTGATTATGCTAATATTATTTTTTGTCTGTGTAGGTGACCTTTGTGGATACTTAGATCATCAAGATGAGTCGAGGGATGAGCAGTGAGGAATTGTAGGATATCTTCACGTGCATGTCTCCAAATCAGATGGTGAGATTCAGAGACATGGAAGACCAGGAGCTATCTCATACATTGTTAGGCTGCTCTATTAGATCTACTTTGGCGCAATCAGATGCTTCAACTTTGAGCAGACGAGGTTGATGCTCCAGACTTGGGCCAAAAGGAGGGAGTGCTTCAGGGTCAGGGGGATGCTACAGAGATACGGAGACAGTGAGTCCGCGATCAGCACGAGATAAGGTGCTACTCCTCGCTCTTGTGGCAATTTCAGAGAGTGTGTCTCACGTGGTTGATGTGGAGGCACGGACACGGTGTCTCTGTCTCGTCATTCTTTTGGAGTTGCTGTGGAAGCATGGATGCGGTGTCACACCTGTGGGGACGTCTACTCTAGTTACTCCACAGCTTTTGCTCAACCATCTGCACAGATGGCACCCCTATGGGTGCTATACCTATAGAAACTACCCCGGTTGGTACACCGGATGTACAGGGGTCTCCTGGATATGCCCAAGAAAGTGGTCGCAGGTGGGAGAGGACCCATCTTAGGCATACCCCAGAGGGGTATGCCTATCTTGTCGATGATAGGTCAAGAGCTGTCATCATGAATGATGAGGGGAGGAGGGTGATGGCTCGCATGAGAGAGTTGTGCCAACAAGTTTTTTGGCACAACGTCTTAGATCATTGGAAAAACATACCAGAGGGGAGCAAGGACTACATAGTAGCATCCTTGCATGAGGAGTTTCTAGTTCCAGCCATAGCAGACAGGTTTTCTATGGGCTGGATGATGGAGTGCATGTGTGCATATATGTCACACAGACGATCGGATGCAAGGCACTCAAGAGTGGGGCTGCAAAGCCCGAGTGGCTAGATGTGGACAACTGGCACCAACTGAGGGAGGAGGCTACAGATTCTCCAGGACGTTGGAGTCAGCAACGCGAGGCGGGGAGGGCACGACTAGAGGCCAGAGTGGTCTATCATCTTGGGAGTGGCGGCCACATGACATATCTGGAGGACTTTGTAAGTTTTTCTTTTTTTTTGCTTGCTTATTTTTTTGCAATATCCTTTGTACTAACAATCATGTTTCTAACAGTTAGTATTTTGTTTTCTTTGCAACACTCCATTACAAATCGTGATCCGACCGGCCTTGAGACTCGATATACAAAGAGGCACAATCTCATTGCATTCATCGACCGATTGTATAGACGCAGCGGCCCTATAAGTCACTCATCTTTCTTGTCTGTAGTTACCATATTTAATTAGAATGCATTATTGTATGGTGGACTGATGTGTAGTTGTTTCTTTTTTGCAGATTCTGTTCGATACTCCTTTGCGGTGGGACGAGCTTTCAGATGGCGAGGATATATAGCTTGCCCTTGGATCCCTGGAGCTCATACACTCTTCTTTTTGGGTCGCTTGATCTATGGACATTTTCTATGTAGTAGTGATATCTTGCCATGATTGTACCAGTCGCTTTCATTATGTGATCATGTATTTATTTTATGTATCAATGTTATGATTTAAGTACACTTTGTCTTTATTTACATGAGCATTGTACACAGTGCATAAACTATTTTGTATTGCCCAAATAAAGCACATAGTGCTATATGTGGCTATCCTACCACAAATTTTTCTTCCCTGTTATCGTCACTATTAGTGTTGCAAATTTACCTGCACACATCGTTGTTGGTGTCATTATTAGAGTTGCAAAGCGTCAGTATTAGCATCTTTATTTGTGTCGGTATTAGCGACGTTGATACTGACACAAATAGCGACGTTGATAATGAGGCTAATATCGATTGTTCTATGGCGTCACCAATAACGATGCTTTTTGTGACGATAGGGGCAAATTTCTTTATTTACATTTTCATCACTTTTAACAAGTGGGCATGTTACAAAATATTTATAGTAGTCAAGGGGCAGATACTACAAATAGGTAAGTATTTTTATTCCCTTCAAGGACATGTGCCCAACCAAGGTAACAATTCCATAGAGATACATATGGAACTGCATTCACTGCTAAAATATGGTCAACTAATCCAAATACAAGCAAGGGATAGAGAGTATTGAACTTAGCACCACATGCAATGATAAGATTCCCATGGGTAATCTTCCATGAGAAATCACCAAAAGAAACTACATAATCTACATCATTCAAACTACCAAGCAGAGATAAGGCTCTTCATGAGAACCAATACATGATGTACATCATGAAGAGTAAACATGCAACTTGAACCAACATTGCATCAACATTGCCTATATAATATCATTTATATGTATAATAGCATAATGAGACTTACCATTGAAAGAATATCATATGCCCTATATTACATATAACATTAAATAACTTGCAGCATCAACATTACCTACATTATATCATCTACATGTATAATTGCATGATGAGAATGAGGACTAGGGTCATGTGTATTGATATACATATGCACACATGTACATGTGATATGTGAGTGATATCTGCATTCACTTGTGATGTAAACATGTTTGTTTCTTGGATTTTGTGAAACCTCAATCTAAAAAGCACTTTGTAAAGCTTGCTTGGGATGAGGCCAAGGTAGTGTAATCATGGAGTTTCTTTGCCTATACATTCATTCATATTAGCAGAATGGTGCCTAACTTCATATTGCATACAGTTACATTGCTAGTAAGAGATAAACAATGTTATTTTCAGCAAGGATTAACTTATAAAACTAAAGCAAGTAGGCAGAAGTCCAAGGAGTTCACCTTATAGAATGTGTAAGATACCACATGAGTTCAAAGAAAATGGAATTTTATCTGGTGAAATTTACAAGATTGTATTTACAAAAGAGATTTTTAAAGTATAATTTGAGAAAAACCTAGGGGCTTAGTAAAATAAAATTGGTCATTTTATGGCCTTATAGTATGTAGAAAATAGGGTATTTCTTAATATCCTTTGGATGCACATTATATAGAAGATTTTTTATAAGTCCACCCCTCAAGAGAGAGGGAATGATATTTTCTACATGATCAAATGTAGTAGACAAAAAATGATAATATTCTTTGCATAAAAGTAAACCATAATCAAATCGCACCCGGTAATCTGCAGGACCACTAGTGGCAGGCAATTCTTTGGCGTAGGTGATCCATTGGCTACAAATGATACTATAGCGGGTGAAAATACAAAGACACGAAGTTTTCAGTAATGCAGGCATGATTATAAAGATGGTGAAAGGGAGAAAGAGTCGTCGTTAGCAGTGTGAGCCAAAAACCTTTAGAGTGGTGGAAGATGGTGAGAGAGGGGAGAATTGAGCCGAGGGAGGTGATATGGCCGGTAGGCTGCAACGGCCTTGTCGTCTTTGGCAGTCAAGATGGAACCTTAAAACTGTGATGACTGCATGGGCTTTTGAGACATGTGTGTTGTCTGAGCTATGTCCTTTCACCATGGTCAATGCTAATTAGCAACACACACTTGCATCATAAAGGTGTTATATCACAATATGTGGACGCAACTTACTTTTGTGAATAGGAAAACTCTCAAGTGATGATTTGGATGGCAGTGTATGTAGAGGCCCTAAAGTTGAGGGTACAAAACAAGGTTTTCTTATAAAGTTTAGGATTATCATAAAGTTGAGTATGTGCATAGAAGAATGTTATCATAGATCTCCAATCTCTACCATGAGATACTTGTATATGCATTTGTGCACGTGTTGTACATACAACATTATAGGCCGAATGCATTAGATGAAAAGGATCAGCCATTCATCCTCATCATTCAAGATGAATGAATGTTAGAAATGTCAATTTTCTTCTCTCCACACATTGCATGGGTGCTTGATAGCACTCTCAAGACTAATGTCTTTGGCTTTCCATTGTATGTGATAGTTCTACCAAATCAACATGGTGATGGGATTCCTATTTGGCTCATGTTATGCACAAATGAACCTAGCACAAGTCAAGAGACGGTGGCTTTGGAACTAGCACTAAATATTGTGTTGTGTAAGGTGGATGATATTCATTAAAGAGCCATTGTTATTGATAAATGTCCATAAGAGCTTGAAGCAGTCTCAAAGGTAGCTAGTGAAGATTCACATAAAATAGGAAAGACCAACAATGATGCCAATTGCAAGTTTCTTTCCGTGTCGACACTCTTATGTTGGTTTCATATAAAAAAAGAGAACTTGCTTCCATATGTATGATTTTATGCTTTATCATGCAAAGTGTGGCTTTTAGTTGGAATTGATCTAAATTAGTTGAAATTGATCTCTCTCATGGTAGAGCAATGATATATTTGCCATGGTATGCTTACACATGTCCTAGAAGGCATGAGAGATTATGTATATAGCTCAATGACAAGCTTGATGCATGCTTCTATGAAAGCAAGATTCAATGTGACATATCAAGAATTGTTGCAATGTTTCTCCTCCCATCCGAATGTACAATGTTATGTTTCCAATGGATGGTGTTTAAGGACGTGCACATGGTGAAGAAGATGGCCTAGGGTTGGTTGCCTCTTCCAACATGGACATGTGGATACAACAAACTTGGTTGAGAGACTATGGCAATATGTGAAATATAATCACTTGGTTGTAAGAATAAATAGGTCCATTTTAGACTTCCTTCAAGCTTTCATGGGGAATTCTCATACAGGATTTCAAATGGGAGGAACATTGCTAGAAATTTTCAAACAAAATTAGGAGATAGGTAAATGCTAAAATTAATCCACACTTTTTCCTCTTTTCTCTTATTCTATGACCATGCTTTGATTTTCCATGTTTTCCATTTGTAGTAGACTCGACTTGTTTGCAAAATGCCTCTTTCTAAAGGGTGAAATGTCTACTACTAAGTCTCCCTTCTTTGAAGGGAAAAATGCCTCTTTCTAAAGGGCGAAATGTTTACTACTAACTCTCCCTTTTTTGAAGGGTGAAGTGTCTCCTACTAAGGGGTTCCCTAGTCTTCAAAACCAATATTTAAATGATAACTTTGTGATTGTTGGTGTATGGGATTGTGAATCGATTCTCATCTTGTTGATTTTGTCGATAAGAAGTTGTTTCTTTTAGACGGAGAAGGTTTTTCAAAGATTCATCTTGCTCTAACCACTCATTCTTCTTTGAATTTTATGTGCTAAGGGTCAATGTTTATAAGTCTATGGGAAGTTTCAGCCTTTGATCACATCAATTATATAATTGATACTCAAGTCTTATGAAATCTAAGTATTATGATGTATTGGCTATTCATGTTGTAGATGGAGCTAGATCTTTGTAGTCCTTCAAGATATTTGATATTTGTAACAATGCCCTTATTTCAACATATGTTTGAATATGTTTCCCTAATAGATTTTCACTATACTGAGATTTTTTAGAGTTATCATTTTTGTAGTGGCCCACAACTCATGTATCATAAAATGAGACGTTTGTAATATAGCCACATGTTACATGGATGCTTCAAGAATTATTTTGGGACAAAAGCACAACTAGTGATTTCTTGAACAAGCACCTCCAACTATGAGAATATCTATGTCACATGGATGCTTTAAGGATTATTTTGGGACAAAAACACAACTAGTGATTTCTTGAACAAGCACCTTGAACTATGACAATATCTATCTATAGCATGCCAACCATGTTTCAAAACCCTCACTTCTCTAGAGTTCCCAAAAATAGAGTGATATCTTGGATCACTTCAAGTGGGCAACCCTCTCAAACTTCCATTTACAGTCCAATCAAAATAGTATTAAAGTTGTGAATAGTTGCCAAATGTCCTAAATTGGACTTCTAGAAAAGATATACAGGTGATATACATGGAACTTACAAAGTCTAAAATCTATTGGCAACTTACTATTTGAGGAGTTTTCTAATCTTAGGGAGATCAATCACATAAATATGTTAGTGTATCTTATGGGTTCAAAATAAGTGATATCTAAAATATCATTTTTACACATTTTTTTACATATAGTGGGATACGTTATAAAATAATTTTTCATATATTGAATAGAAAATGGGTATATCTTGTTTGGAGAAAAGTCACAAAAGGGGTATTTTTAAATAGGCCTTGAATGCACATGATATAGAAGATTTATGTATAGTGACCCCTCGATTTTGTAATAAAATTTTTCAAGTACTAGGGATATCCCTATGTTCAAATTTTGGCCATGCCACCTAGTTTTTATTGATAAATACCCTTCTTGATTTTGGCTTAACAAAGTCACACATTTCTTTCACTATATTATTCATGCATCAAATATAAAATCACCTTACGAGACCTTTGTTCATCAATGAAACATAAACCTTAGGTTTATCCTTAAGAGGGTCACTCCATGATATGTGATATATCACTTGAGTTCAATAGAAGGGATTTTTAAAATGCCATTTTTATACATTTTTAACATACAAAAGGGTGCAATATAAAGGGGCCATTTAAAGAAGAAGATGAGTCCACTTTGCCATACACCAAAGAATGAGATCCTCATTCACTTTTCAACTTTATATACAAAACCCTAAATCCCTTTTGGGTGGTCATCCCCTTATCCCCTTTTTTACATGGCCCCGGCTGTGGCATAGGCCCTTTTTTCCATTGTCCTCCTATCTTCCTATCTTCCTTCCTACCACCCATCTATCTTTAAAGTTTGCACAGGAGGGAGCCTGGCGCTCTTTTACAAAAAGTTTCAGGGGTGCCTCATATTTAAAAGTGCCCTTTTTTCTTTGCCGCCTTAGCTTTTGAGGCTACCCTTGTGCTTTCAATCGTTTCCCTTCTTGCTTCTTCCATTGTGTCCAATTTTCTTTTGGGCCGCCTCTTTCCGGTTCCGACTTGCGCTTTTTCACTTTTTCTACTTCTTCTTGTGCTACAGTTAACATTACCTCCTCCTAGCCTAGTGCTAGTCCTGTGGCACTGATGGGTAGTAATTGGAAGGTGGGATGGGTATAGCCAAATGGCTTTTTTGAGTTTGTATACAATCCCTTGCAGGGGATGGTGTTGGATGGATTGGCCCTTGAAATTGAAGATATAATTGGGGCTGCCAACACTGACCTTGAGTTGATCTGTCCCTTGAAATTGAAGATCGTGTTGGTGGACGCATCCTTTTGGGAGAATAGTGGATGGACGACTCCTTGAAAATGGTGTTGGACGGATGATGCCTCCTTGCACCTTCCACGGTGGCTATGATGTGTGCTTAACATGGCCTTCCTTATTCCCTTCAAGTTGCATTATCTCTTCACCTATGTCCTTGAAGACTCTACCACTTGCACAGGAAGAAACCTGCCATTTCTTATGAAATGAATTACATTGTGCCTCGCGCTTTCCTTGCAAGAGCCTTCAGAGGTTCTCCCTCATCCTTGAGAGAGAGCATTGCTAGAATATTCAGTGCTTACCTCCATCCTTTTTGAGTACCTTGCTAGAATCTTTGGTGCTTTCTGTCAGCCTTGAGAGAGCATCCTTCATCCTTAATAGGACCTCCCTCATCCTTGAGAGGAACTCCCTCATCCTTGAGAGGACCTCACCAAAGTAGTCAGAGCTCCCCTACTTATTTCTAAGATTGTCATCTCCCACACTATTCCTAAGGAGCTTCTTCATTCACTTTTTGACTTATGCTTCCTTTGTCTTCCTCTACTTTTTTTTGGTTGCATGGTGACATGTTGTGCGACAATGGTCATGTAAATTGATGATGATGTAGTTGCATGGGGATTGGTCTTTGGAAGAAACTGATCAACTGGTTGAAGTGGTAGGTGTCGAGGGTGGATGGAGTGAATGATGGGGCCTTCAAAGTTGGTGGGTTGCATCATTTGTATTTACCTAAAAAAGAAAAGAAGGTGCACTATCTGGGGTCATGTCTACCTTACCATGTGGTGCATTGTGCTCGTACTAGTGGAATTGGGAGCTGGATTAGCAAGCATGGGTGTTGTTCCACACTTGAAGACCCAGTTTGTGCATCAGTAGAGGTGCAATGCGCGGCTTAGGGAGACAGGTTTGGAAGTCATGCCCTTAAGGTGCCCTAAGTGAAGTGGGGAAGGAAAATGAGCTAGGGGGTTAGGGATGGAGCTGATTGACTGAAGAGCCACAGGGTGTTTCTAACTTGAGGACCCCTAGGTGCAGTGACTGTGACCTACATGGTTTTTTTTTTGCCACACATGGATCCAACCATAGCATAGATATCTTTGCCGACATTTGAGGTAAAAAGAGTGATGGGGGGTGGCATCCTTGTTGTAAACACCTCCCACTAAGGAGCCACGACTTGTTGCCCCCTTCAAAACTTGGCCCTATGTCTTTAGTAGCCTTCACTTCTCTTGCTATGCATCTTTGGGCCCTACAAATTTGCATTTGGATGTGTAGCCCATGCTTTAGATCCCTACAGGTGATCTTTAGTTTTTTCCTTAAGGATTCAATGGCCTCCTCTTCCTTAGATTGTGTGGTGTCCAAGAGAGTGCAGAGGAAGGTGTGTTGTTGGGGTTCCAAAGTCACCTGTGTGGCCTCCACCTTGCTCTCTGCTTACACTTTGTCGCATTCTACAAGGGCTAGTTGGCGCACTAAGTTGCACACTTTTTCTTCTCTTGTGTTCACCCAGTCATCTACTTTTTTCTTCATTTCTTCTAGGCTTCCGTTGCGCCTGTAAGCTAACGCCCTTAGCCTCCTCTCCTATTCCTCGATTTCCCTTTCCAAGTGATGTTGTTCTTCAAGCTCCGAGGCTAGCCTTTGTTATAGTTTTGCTATATGATTTTGGTGCCATTGGCTTCTCTCTTCTTCTACCACTGCTAGTTGCTCTACGATATCTCGGATCTTTTCAGCAAAAAAGATGAAAATGAGCCTCTAAACTTACCCTCATGAATGAATTCCAACATACTGATTTGTTCTTGACAATGCCATTTTTTCAGGTCCTTTTTCCTTACTTTCAACTCCTTGAGTTGACTTTTAAAAAAGTGGATTACTTTAAAGTCGTGTGAAAATGATAAAAGTATGTTATTTTTAATTTTAACTCAAAGCAATAGATTATTTACAAGTTTTGCAGTTCATGCTCTTTTTATATGCTTTTATCTCATAACTCATTAATTTACTGTCCCAACTTTTGTAAACTTAGATTTGTAATATTTCTCTTCTATTTCAACCTCATTTGTTGTAAATACCTCAATGTTCTTTGTCTTCCATGGCTTGTTTCTCTAGTGTTTTTTTAAGACGATGATCTAACTCTATATAGGTAGGTATGGACTACAATAGAATTGAGAATGATATGTGGTTCTGTCACATATAAAAACATATTTAAGTGTGATATATCAAGGCAATATAAGTAATTTTTTTCTTTAAATGAGGATCAAATGGATAGGAATATACCCCTCATGAAATGAATTGGAGATCATCAGGCTTAATCTCTTACAAAAAGAAATCAATTAAGTTTGAATTTGCTTTTGTAGATATAAGGGGATCAACAATATAAATCTTGTTGATCTTATTAGTTGGGAGGGTCACCATCAAACACATATACACAATTAAACAAGAACTACAACTAGGAAAATTTGAAAAGAAGAGGAAATTGATTACTCGGACTCAATGATGTGCAAGGTGGAATTCCAAAGTTAATGTAGTCTTTTTGCATGCCATTGGGTCCATGTATGTTCAGTGTGCATAAATTATTTCTTATGAGTATTAAGCATTTCAAACTTTAGGACATAGTTTCATAGTTAGCCAAAACAATAAGAAGAGTTTGCAATCCATGATGCAAATTTTGAATTGATCAAGTTGTGTGAGTGCACACTATGAAGTTCAATAAGCAATATTAAGCATTTGGGATTGTAGCACAACATAGTTTAATCACACTCGGCCAAAACAATGATGAGAGTTTGCAACCCATGATGCAGATTTTGAATCCATCAAGCTATGAAGTGCATAGCAAGAAGTCCGATAAGTGATCACTGAAATAAATTTTATCTCTTTTACCAGTATTCCATGTCAAACAAATTGAAATTGCCAAGAGGAGGATCTTGATGATCCAAACTCAATGATGTGTAATGGGAAATTCTAAACTTGACTAATAATATTTGTTTGCATTGTCGGATTTGGGTCCATCAGATTATCATTTGAAATACTTTTGTCTTTAAGTAGTAGTTTCATCCTTAGCAATACTTTTCTCTTCAACAATTTTATTCTCTTGTCCTCTTGAAAATGTGTTATTTTCATTCTCTTTATCATTTGTGTCTTTTTGTTTGACATTTGCCTTCCTCTATTGCTCACCTTAGTTATTTGGAAAATTTTCCTCCTCTTGAATTTTGTCATTGTCATCTTCTTATCAAAAAATTCTTATTGTGTACTATCATCCCCCTTCATCTCCTGCTCACCCTAGGTCTTAGTCAAATTGTCTTCTTGTCCTTGATCTGCAAACATGTCATTGTCATTCCCTTGATCAACAAAGTCCCCTTGGTGGGGAATTTCTTTTTATCCACACAAAGTCACCTCTTCTATGAGCACTTCTCTAAGAAATAACTTCTTGGACTCCTTGGTCCTTCTATTAGGAATACTATATAAAATTATGTAGGCCCTTCTATCAACAAAGTGAGTAGGCTCAAGCAATTTGTCAAATGTCTACCTTATCAACTTTGTTGTATACATATCCTTATCCATTAACATGACTCCATGGACATGTGTAGCACAAATAGGGCTATCTTGTAGAAAATTAATTAAGTATTCTTGAGTAGATTCATGTAGACATGTGATGGAAAAATATTGTCTATCATCTTACCCTTAGGAAAAATCTATGGTAGATGCCCTTGACAAGCCTTAGGAATGGAGCCGTTGGAATGAGCCTATCAAAGGAATTTTGGGCTTTCCTAATTTCTTTCAATGCATTCATTTGTTGGGACAACCTCTTCCTCACAAACTTGGATGCCCTGTCCTTAGCACTGTTGTCCAATGCATGGGCATATGCACCTTGCTTGTCCTTTTTGAGATTTCATGCCCTCCCTTTTTGATCCCAATGTTCCAGCATCAAAAACTTTAACTCCTTCCTTCATGACTCTCTCAGCATGCAATACTTCTTTACGTTTTCCCTAGACTTGAGCTATAGTAAGAGGCATTGCATCTCCCTCCACTGATTTTCCCAAAGTGTGATTTGTATCTACTCCCTCCAAAGGAATTTCAAGACTAGGGTCCTATGGTGGATTGGTCACTTTTGGGTTGACTCTACTTTAAGTGTGGCCTTCGATAACTTACTAACTTATTCCCTTAACACTTCCTTCACTATGCTTTTTTATCCTTTGCCATTGTTTGGATTGCCAACACCTAAATCAACATATGAAATACACCATTGATTATGGAAAATTCTGGACCACACAATGTAGACAAGGGTGAACTAGAGCAAGTATAACCCCTTGTGCATGTTGTGAGGTTTGACTTATAAGTGAAGCATGAATCTAGGGAAATTTTTCAAAGGACAGAGATGGAGAAGAGACTAGAAAACAACACAAAAGGATAGAACAAAGTGGAGACATTGGCTTGACAAAATGGATACTCTTGAAAAGCTTGGAACATGTCTAAATTTTTAAACCACATGGTGCACAGAATGATGGTTTCATATAAAGAAAACCCCATTATGTGTAGTATTAGTCTAGCTTGGACAAGCATAGAGAATGCAACCCAACAATGCCTATAGATGGGATGATTCCAAGAATTTTGCAAAAAGTTGACGTCAATACTAAGGGAGAACTGTAGATTTCAATAATTGACTTGAATAGTGGACATGAATAGTTTACTTCCATAGTAGACATAAATTGTAGATGATGAATAATGAGTAAAAAATAAAAAAATAGATGGGTGATACATATACGTCACGACCACACATGTGACACAACATCACTCTACCACATGTCAAAAAAAGTAGAAATCACACGTACCTCATTCCATGTGGACATGCATGCCAAAAAATCCCAAGTTTCCACATGGAAAACATGCCAAATTTTTTTGTTTGCCATGTGTCAAAAAGCATGTCATTAATCTCACCACATCGTTTTCCATGTGGCACTCATCCTAGGTTTTATGGAACAATTAATCCCCCCTCATATCATCATCATTATGGTACTATAAATACAAACAATCTGTGACATGAATCATTTTTTATACATGAAAACACACAATGTCCAAACTCCTTGGCAAGGTTTTACCCAAATAGAAAATGTGATGTGCAAGCATCAACTTTCTCATTGTGATCGGATTGTCTTCAAGCACATGGTAAGGTCTGAAATCTTTGTGCTCCTTGACATTTTTGTTGCACTATTTTGAATCTCTTGTTATCTCTCATCACACACTATCATTGCCTTTGGCTCACGTTGCACCCAACTACACCCATGTAGTATTGACATATGAGAAACTTGGAAAGACTCTCCTCACACAATGGGGTCTAGGTTATTGTCAACACTTGCCCCTGCCACCAACGGGCCTCTCAAAAATCTACAACACATTTTCTATGATCATGACTTTTGGTACATTGGGTTGTAGGGAATTTCATGTTGATGTCTTTTATGCCTACAAATGATGAGTGAAAAAGGGTGCTTTATTACACACACACACGCACGCACGCACGCACGGATGCATGCACACACACACATGGAGAGAGAGAGAGAGAGAGAGAAAGAAGAGAGTGTGTGTTTGTGTGTCTAGATTGAATCATGGGGCTGACATCATTTAGCAACACGAATTGATTTTGAGAGGACATTTGTTAACAAGCATTGGTAGAAGGAGAAAAAGAGAGATGTGGAAGTACCTTATAAGCTCGTGGTAGGCTAATTTACTTTTTTGGTGTGATGTGATCCTAGTTCCAAAACATGTTAGTTTGAAAATTAGACCAAATTGTGTAGAAAAAGAAATGATGTGCCACTCCAAAAGTCTCTTCTTGTGCCATAGGGTCTAGCCTGCCATGTGTCTAGAGAGACACTTGAAGGGCCTTCACTATTTAATGAGTTATGTGATTGTGCTTTGCTCCTTGCTCCAAAAGGTTCTTGGTTGGATACCTTTCTTAACCCAAACCCTATGATGTGCAAATTATTAACAATGTTGAGCCACTTTCAAAGTCTCCTCCCATGTCATAGGGTCTAGGTTGCCATGTGTCCAAGGACACACACAAAGAGCCTTCACAACACTACTAATCAACTTCACCTAATGAATTTCCATCTTGCATGTCTTATGACTTATGTGATTGTCCTATCTTCCATGCTCCAAAAGTGTTTAATCAAATACATTTCTTAACTTATGATGTGAAAACAACAATGCCAAGCCACTCTAAAAGTCTCCTCTCATGTTGTAGGGTTCAAGTCTACTGGGCCTTCATGCCACCATTGATCAACCTAGACTAGCAATTATTCATCTTGCCTATCTACTAACACTGCAAGGATATAGGAGTATAGCGACGGCTATTTCCAATGCAATTTAGCAGCGATGCTATCACAAATAGCGATGGTACTTAGGCAAAAAAAAGTAGGTCGAAACCTTAGCGCGGCATTTTGTGTGAAAGAGTAAAAGAGGGAGCGAAAGGGAGAGCAAACTTCATCTTTCATTTGAGAGGGAGAGGGAGAGAAAGAGAGAAAGACGGAGAAGGAGAGCTTCTCACCGCCACCATTGCCGTTTGTGAAGAAGAGGAGGAAGCGCACGGAGGGCGAAGAGGAGCCGCCGAATCCATCCTCGGGCCTTTGCGGTGAGTGCATTGTTCCCTCTTGGTTTGTTTTTGTTTTTTCTCCTTTTCTTTTGCTTGTTTTTGTTAAAAATGATGTGTACTGAGAGAGAAAGAGAGGAAATGAGAGAGGGAAAGGAAGAGAAAAAAGAAAAAAGAAACAAGAGAGAGAGAGAGAGAGAGAGAGAGAGAGAGAGGGCAAAAACATGAAACATAATAAAGAAAGGGAGAAAGAGAGAGGGAGGGAGGGAGAGAGGAGAATGAATGGATAAAAAACAAAGAGAGGGTAAGATCTTGTTCTTTAATTTCTTCTTTTCTTAGTAGTAGTAGTAGCAGTAGCAGTAGCAGTAGCAGTAGCAGAGAGAGAGAGAGAGAGAGAGAGAGAGAGAGATGTTTTGTTAAAGGAAATGAGAGAGGGTGAGGAAGAGAGAAAAAGAAGAAGGGATGAGAGAGAGAGAGGGAATAAACATGAAACACAATAAAGAAAGAGAGAAATAGAGAAAGAGAGTAACTAAAGCATTATAAGGAATGGACTTGGAGAGGAAAGAGAGATTTTAGAAGAGAGAGAAAGAGAAGAGAAGAATAGAAGAGAGAAGGTGTAAGAAGCCATGGATGTTGTGAACAAGAAGGTAGAAGATGAAAGAGACTTGTTTATTGTACTAAATGATCAAAGGCTAAGCATAATTTCAACTAACTAAAGCATTATAAGGAATGGACTTAGAAAGGAAAGAGAGATTTTAGAAGAGAGAGAAAGAGAAGAGAAGACTAGAAATAAACTCAAATAGTACACCCTTGTCAGCCTGTCTAGGTGTAATTCCACTAGACCCCTTGTTAGAAAATTTACTATGTATTTTGCTCCTAGAGTCCAATTACTGAAATTTCTGACTCAAATCAAAGTTTGATATTCGCACTTGAAATCAAGCTATCAAGCTCCCAAATCAAATCATGAGAGAAATTCTTGTAATAGAAATTGTGAATTCCTACAACTTGTAAACACCTGTAGAAGCCATGTTTCACCCTAAAATGGGACTTGAAGTACTTCTAGACCCCCAAAACAACTATTAGATCTATAATGAGTTGTAGGGCACCTATAGGTATCTAGGAAACACTTGCAATTGATAGGTACCTATTGGAAAGACCTGTATATGTGTAAAAGAATGTTACAAATTGCCTTGTTTGGTACCACTAGTCTTCAAATCTTCATCCACTCTTTCCCAAGTGGTCTTCTGTGATCCACCATCTGTGGTGAGGAATAAAACAACAAGATGGGCACCTAAATGGGCTTTGAAACTCTGAAAGATGTGCAAAGTTCCTTCCGGGCCAAGTTGTGCACCCCTACGGAGTCTTAAATAGCAAGGGAGGGTCACCTCTCTATTGTCTTGCTATCTCGTCTGGCTTCGACCTTTTTCCTCAGTCAGAATATACATGGCAAAGCTAGTTTTCTAACAATCACTACATGATATACATGGCTGAATCAAAATTTTTCTATTTCATAATATGCAAGAACAGAAATGGAATGGGGCTAGAATTGAAATGAGAATAGGTAAGGAATACTTACAGCAATGACTCATTGCTTTACAATTTTATTCCACTTACCACTTGATTCTACTCTAAGCCAAATTGCATTCAATCCATCAAGAAATCAAGATAAGGATTAGGCATAAAGTTTCCAACAAATGGAGAAGATTATTAACAATTGGCTTTTGATTTTTATTGAGATGGATGAAAAGATTTTAGCACAACATCATTCAGCCCTAAGTTGGGTCTAAATGTAATCAAATGGTAATTCTTAAATGGGACTACTCTTAATTCTCCCTTTTCAACAATTGGATAACTTGAGCAATTGGATATTAAAGGGATTAAGAGTGAAATTTAGAAATATCTCTTTCATTGTTGGAGTAGATGAGTATGGAAGCTCCAATTACCATTTTATACTTGAAATTCTTGATCTCCCACTTGATGTAGCCAAGGGAATAATTAGCTCCCAGATTATCTAAGATCAAACTTTCCACACCTAAGTATTTGCAATTGTTTTGTACAAAGAGAGGGTAAGATCTTGTTCTTTAACTTCTTCTTTTCTTGTTTGTAGTAGTAGTAATAGTAGTAGTAGTAGCGGTGGTGATAATAGCAGTGGTGGTGGTGATAGTAGTATAGAGAGAGAGAGAGAGAGAGAGAGAGAGAGAGAGAGATTTTTTAAGGTGCACCTTTGGTGTGTTCAAGAAGGCAACTACTACTAGTAGTAGTGGTAGTAATAGAGAGAGAGAGAGAGAGAGAGAGAGAGAGAGAGAGAGAGAGAGAGAGAGGTTTTGTTTTGGGTGCATCTTGGGTGTTTTCGACGCTTCCAGAAGGTGATTACTAGTAATAGTAGTGGTAGTAGTGGTAGTAGTGGTATTAGTGGTAGTAGTGGTGGTGGTGGTGGTGGTGGTGGTAGTAGTAGTAGTAGAGAGAGAGAGAGAGAGAGAGATTTTTAAAGGTACACATTTGGTGTGTTCAAGAAGGCAACTACTACTAGTAGTAGTGGTAGTAATAGAGAGAGAGAGAGAGAGAGAGAGAGAGAGGTTTTGTTTTGGGTGCATCTTGGCCGTTTTCGACGCTTCTAGAAGGTGATTACTAGTAATAGTAGTGGTAGTAGTGGTAGTAGTGGTAGTAGTGGTAGTAGTGGTAGTAGTAGTAGTAGTAGTAGTAGTAGTAGTAGTAGTAGTAGTAGTAGTAGTAGTAGTAGTAGTAGTAGTAGTGGTGTAGTAGTAGTAGTAGTAGTAGTAGTAGAGAGAGAGAGAGAGAGAGAGAGAGAGAGAGAGAGGTTTTGTTAAAGGTGCACACAAAGAAAAAAAGGTGGCTCCGGTGCAATACTTCAGGATGGGAAACACTCCGACATAGGGTAGCTACTCCCTCGTCCCCATGCATAGCATATTAGACTTTACATACTATAGGTTTGTCGTCCATAGGTGGGTGGAGACTTTACATATGTTAATTTTGTTGAGTTACAAGAGAAGAAATCCCTTCTCAAAAAAATTAAGAAAGAAAAAAAGAATGATAACAAAAACAAATTATTAGTCGTAATGTAGACCAAATGGAAAATTATGAAGGCCATGATGTTCAAGATCGCAAGGCGTATCTTAATCGGCGTTATCCCATGATTGGCATAAGATATGTCAAGTTTGTACTAGGAATGGATTGTAAGTGGCTTGTGTATTTTTCTATTTGGAGTGTAGTCGTTGTTCGTAATGCTTCTTCATTTGTGGCAGTTTGTACTACTGATCACGATCGCACGGTGCCTTATTCTAGAAATATGCAGGGCGACTTATAGGTTGTCAACTTTAGTGCAAAATGGATCTCATAGAAGGAGATCAAGACATCCTCTATTGAATCCGCAAGGAAGGGAGCAGTGGAGACAGTATGTCTCTTTGAGAAATACATGCCCACCAGTATGCTCACGATACAAATCCACCTTCTTGTGCATCTTGTAGATGAAGTGGAGATTGTTGGACTTGTCCATACGCGATGGATGTTCTTCTTGGAGCACTTCATGAAAACCCTGAAAGGCTTTTGCGACAACGAGCTCGACCAGAAGATAGCATCGCTGAAGGTTGGTTGGTGCTTGAGGAATTAGTGCATATTTCTCAATGGCTACCAATGGTGGATTCAGACAATAGTATGCTATGGTCACTGAAGGATGATGATGGACTGACCAGAGATGTGGTGGTTGGAAATGGGGTAGAAAATAATGGATGCTGTAATGGAGGAGAAAGTGAATCGCTTTTGTATGTGCACCATGCCTCCATGGAGACATGGCTCGCTAGGTACAAATAAGCAAGGAAAGATCGGGAAGAAGCGCAATCTGAATTTTGATGTAGTACGCACCATTGACCGATTCAATATCCCGAGGGCATGGAGGAGATACCATGGTTTATGTCAATGCGATGGTTGCATGGATCTTTGACCACAGCATTTCTCGAAGGGGTGGAGGTCTCAACTGAGGAGTGGGAATTCTTGAGGGAATATAGTCCAAAGGTGACGATGTGTTTAGGGTTTGTCCTATCCACATTTTATATGTGACAACTGATTGACTGTTTCAATGTACAGTACAAAATATACAATACGACGTGGTCGCACGAATGAAATTTCCACGTGGAGCGTATCAACAAAATGCACTCCACAATAGATTGTGGTATCATGGCAAAGTTCGAGCAAGAGAGCCGACAACGAGCAACGGATCCAAACACCATTATAGTTGAGATGGGCATTCAAAGACCTCATGGAGGCAAAGATTAAAGTTGTAGAAGGTTTCAAGTACTTTAGACATTTTTCATACTAGGGAAATAAGTATAATCTAAAGAAATTTGTGTTGAAGTGACTCTAACAATTCCTAGAGGATTGTAAGAAAACTTTGGATTTTCCATTCCACAAAAAGAGATATGAGTTCAATGGACTATACTCTTGATTCTTGAGCCTAGCTTCATAGGAGAAGCCTCTTGATCTACAATGCTTCAATAAATTGCTTCCTCTTGCAAGATCATCATGGATATTGAACATATGGATAGGAAGGTTGAGCAGAAGGTCACCTTGAATGAACCTCATCCTTCTATTAATTTGTGGATGGGTTAAAAGATTGTAGAGGAAGACAATCTTCAAAATATAAGCCATTTCCTAAATTCTCCTTTTCTTTTTCTTTAATTGCTCAAATATTCAATAGAAAATAATAGTCTCATATTTTCCATGGATATTAATATATTATGGCAATAGTTTCCTTACCCATTCTAGTGCCACATGGACCAAGTTTAGGCAAGATTCTGCCCCTGCATACTATTTTTCTTGCTTGATTCAAAGATTATAAAAATTTACCATTCAAAGTATTGTCATATGCCATATCTATTCAATGATTGCTATAAAGACATTGTCCAAAATTTTAGGCTATTTTCATATACTTGCAAATAGAGACAAAAAATATATGCCACAATAAAGTTTTTTGGATATGCTCTAGGATGCAAAGGCTTAAGGAGTGGATATTTTGACAAAATCCTCCTTTTGCAAGGGTGTAGGAGACAAAGATACCTCTTGCAAAAATAGCACATTTTTTCTAGAGGACAATAAATATAAAAATGTAACATGTCCAGTTGTCCACTTATGGGACACTTTTTAGCAGCCCATCGGGAAGAGAGTCTAGAAAGCGCCACCTGGAACTCGCAAGGAATGTCATAGGGCTTGTGATCTAGGTCTTCCCGAGTCTGCCCCGAAGCGCAAGTATCCGGTCGTTCCCACTTAGGAACGACTTGAAGTCAGTATTTTTTTTTTCCCATCAGCCAAGTCTCTAGGAAGTAGCTAGCGTCGAGCTCCAGATGAACCACTTTGTGTAGGAACAACAGAGTCGAAGTGGATTTATATTGCACTTGGTTCATGGAGAATGGGAAATGAGAGGGATGCGAAGCTCAACCTCTCTGCCCACAAGGCAGCCATAGTCCCATTCCGCTTCCCTAAACATCATAAATCGGGATTCTAACTCTAGTGACTCTAGGTCTTCACAGTTTCATTATCATGTCTTTTGAGAAAAGTTCCCAACTAACCGAGACCACCCTTCTATAGGACGGACCCAAGTCACGTCCAGCGCACTTTCCTCGGGTTGCTTAGTTATCTAATTACCTACCACATTATGTTTGATATGCAAAGGCAGCTTCCTTAATTAATCAATTTAAACACAGATTCCTTCACGTAACTTAGGCACTAACATAAAAAAACAATGTCAAGCAAGTTCCTTTTTCAAATATTTGATCTTTATTTATCATGGTCTTGGAATACATCAAGTATCTTGCCGAAGGCTATCCCAGCAATCATCAGGATTGCTACTCCAAGATTTGCTCGTAGACTAGTACACAGGCCTTGAGGTCCCATCTCCAGTCATGTCGGCCTCTTGTGCAGGATCCGGAGGCAAGGAATTAACGGTCAGAGCCTCCCCTGGCACCCAAGCGTCCTCCCACTCCAAGCAGCACCCACGGAGAGACCTCTCGCGGCAAGTTTATCCATGTACCCAGTGCGGCTAACAACCCCCTTGGATAGGGCCACGGAGGCAGTCGGAGGTAACTGAATCGACCTCTCCCTCCAAGATATTAACTTGAAGCATTAAGTGTTTGGCCTTGAATTAGTTCCTTGAGCAAAGAAGTTTAAACAATGTACCTAAGTGTACAATCACGATCATTTCTGTGGTCGTTCATGCGACCAACTGCTAAGGTGTGATTCCTTCCTCTCGAATACTCCCAGCATTCAATCCTAGATCGTTTGCAACTTGGCAAGATTACCAGTGAAAGGTGAGAAGGATCGAAGCTTGCACGCGAGCTATGGCGGGAGAGAAAGAGCAAGAAAGAGAGAGATAAGAAATGGGAACTCCAACAGTCACAATGTGTGACCGGGCCTTCCTTTATTTACTAGTCACTAAAATGAATGTAAAGAATAAAGTGACGTGACAGGTGCCCGCCACCTGTAGTGTGCAGTGGCGGGTACTGTCAGTGTAGTAATACATGGGGCGGCACGACGGAGGTGCCTTTACCAACTGCCAAAACCTGACACAAATAGGTGTCTGCTCAAAAGAAAGCGGATCCAAAACTGAGACTTAGCTCATAAGCATGCTGTGAACCAAGACATATACTCAATGCAACATCCAATTGTCAGAGTATAATCCCAAAGTCTCAATACATCTGTAACTGCTCAATGACATAGACTGCTCCAATACATGTAACTGCTCCAATAGCATGTAATCCCTGCTCAAGGTCAAGTAAGCATGCAAGATGCTCCCACTGGCACAAAAGGCGTACAAATGAGTTAAGGGCTCAAGAAACCCAAGACAAAGTACTAGTGACAAGTGACCAAGTCAATGTGTCATACGCATCCCAAGAGCATGACATACATGAAGCAACTGATGGAAGCAACCAATGAGCAATACATAATCCAAAAATAAGATCTTTGTCAACTCCATGACATCCGATAGCAACTAAGTAAATGATCAAACTGAGTTGGAAATGCTCAAATACATCCAAGGCAAAGCTCCCAATGTCGGTAAAGCATAGACGAACCAAGCGGCATATATCACGAACCAATGCATGTAATGTATGAAGCCTAACTATCAAGCATAGACATGAGGCATAAGCGGTCCAAGAGCATGCCAAGTCGGTCCAAATGCCAGTGAATACCAACCAAGACAGAGCTTATGTATAGCTCAAATACATTCCATAGATTCAAACATGAGCTCAAAGTCGTCCCCAAATGTCAGATACATGATGGCAAATCCCAAAGCATACATCCAGTACTAATAGGTAAGTGACAAAGCATCCAAAGTACCTTCAGCCCACTGTTATTACAGCCAAGTTTGACTGTCAAAACTAAGAAATTTCAGCCAATATTTCAGGCCAAAATCATGGCATAATCATGTGCATACATTCCCAAGGCACTAGGCATCATGTAGACCGCATAGGGGCATCAAACAAGGTAACCGGAGTAGAGTATAAGCATCAAATGCCAATGCCAAGTGTGGCTACTCTGTTTCCAGCACTGTATAACAGTAAATGATAGTCCCAAATCAGCCAATTTTATAGGCCAAAATCATGGCATAATCATGTGCATACATTCCCAAGGCATTCGTGCATCAAGTAGATCGCATACGGGCATCAAATAACACAACCGGAATGGAGTGTAAGCAATAAATACTAATTCCAATGGTGATGCCCTATTTTCAGCCTGTTATGATAGTTTATGACAGTCCCAAATTTGAAGAAATTAGCCCCGAATGATCAAGACCAATTCCCAAAGCTTGAATGACAGCAAACATGAAGTCTAATAGCCCTCTTGATCAAGGTAGAGAGCAAGAAGCAATGGCCAAGTGTGGAGTTGAAGTAGACGAGTGTTAACAGCTTGGAAAAAATGGCGCAATTCGCCCTGTTGGTGTTGAACTTGCTGCTACTCCACATGGGCTAAAAGAGGGTAGTGGGGGGCTCAAGAAGGGCCTATCAAAGGCCTATGACAAGCCTCTTTGAGCCTTGATAAGTGTAAGGCACAATATGAGGGGAATAAGCTTCAAGGGTTTGAAGCCATGGCTTCCCTTGTTGTTTCAACCTATAGACTGAAATAAAACCCTGAAAGAATGATCAAATACCTCAATACCAATGCCTTGAAGGTGCCTCAATAGGCCGGGAAGGTGCTCGGGAAGCCGAGGAGTGACGGGAGCTCGGGGAGATCAGATATGGCTGCCGAGATGGAGATCCAATGCGTGAAGGGAGTCGATGCGAAGGTAGAGAAGCACTGAGTCGAGCTCATGCAAGAGGAAGCCAAGCTCTGATACCAGTTGAAAGGTGAGAAGGATCGAAGCTTGCACGTGAGCTATGGCGGGAGAGCAAGAGCAAGAAAGAGAGAGACAAGAAATGGGAACTCCAACAGTCACAATGTGTGACTGGGCCTTCCTATATTTACTAGTCACTAAAATTAATGTAAACAATAAAGTGACGTGACAGGCGCCCGCCACCTGCAGTGTGCAGTGGCGGGTACTGTCAGTGTAGTAATACATGGGGCGGCACGGCGGAGGCGCCTTTACCCCAACACCAAGGGCTTGGCAAGCTAGGTTGCTTGTTTCCCCTTTTTCTTTGGGTTAGGGTTTATACCCTACCGACCCCAATTATCATCACCTTAGGTTTCCTTGTACTATAGTCAAACAAATCTTGGACAACCCCGTCGTCCTCGGTTGATCAATTTTCTTCTTGGCAATTCACAATTTCCCTAAGTTTGACAAATTGGTCCCCAAGAGAGAGAGTTGTAGTATGGCGACTACTCAACTTCTTAACGAATCTAACTTGTAGTTAGATCTCGCCTCCCTTGGCCTAAGATGTAGTAGTAGCATCTTATGATTTAGTTGCAATAGCATATGACCTTGTAGACTAGTTGCACGAGATAGGTAGCAATGCCTATCTTGAAGAATTACATCCCGTCGTTTGTCGATATTACTAGTATTTGTGTCCTAAGGCCTGGTACCCTCTCTCTCACTCGCAACATAGAGCGATCTAAGTACGAGAACACTGGATTAACTCTGCAAGCGCAATACTAAGCAACATTTTAACTTAACTTAACCTATCTTTCATATTGAATGTAACTATCATTTCATGCATATTGCATCCTATATGCTTTTCATCAAATGAGATATAACACTTTTTCTTTTCATACATCTACTTATGCATGTAAGTTGCTTATACATGCAAGTTATGCTACGTAAAATTTATAATGCTATAAAAACATAATCTTTTCTTTTCCCATGCAAGTCATGGGAATAAGAATGTAGTTGCTTATGTGAATTCTAAATAAAATATAACTCTTTTATTCCTCTCCATAACAACTATCTAATCTTTGATTAAACATCCTTCTGTTGTCACAAGGGATTTTTATTGCACAAATGCATTGTATACAACATAATTCATTCTTTTCCAACGTAAATTACCAAATGCAAACCTTCCAATGTACAAGAACATTGCAATTTATATTTAACCTATATGCAAGATGCAACTAGGACATTATTGCATAAGTGCATCTTTTAACACATGAACCATACATCCATAAATGCAAAAACCTTTCATCATGATGGTGCGAGAATTATAAGTACCTTGTCGTGCAATTTAAAACTTTTCCAAACATTCCTATGATCTTTTTAAAACAAAGCGTTCAAATAATGCAATTAAGTTTTCCCTATGTGAATTTATACTTAATGCACCCATATCATGTGGAAACGAAAAGGGTTAATTTGATGGAACCTGAACATCCGCAGGAGGGGTATTATCGATTTTTGCGCTTCTGGTGGGGACTCCTACATGTGCTCCTCTTACTCCCGCGTGTGCTCCTCTTGTGTGGTGCTTTGGAGCCATCGCAATTGGGACTTGGGAATAAGTCGGGCAGGTGGAGGGTGTGCTGAAATTTTCTACAAGTTGGCAGTCCTCCCTTCCCACAAGGAAACTCCCTTCACATATAAACTGTGTCCTTTACGCGATCCGCGGGTAAAGCACCCTTAAGAAGCTCTTTGTGGAAGCTTCTAGGAAGCTTCTCTTCTTTTCTGTCAGTCGATCTTGACAGCTTCTCCTCCTCCTCAATCACGTTATGATTGCGAAAATGATGGTGATGAGGGTATGTGGCGGTGTTTGGCAGCCTGGTGGAGTGTTGGCGGAGCAAGGGGTGGCACGTCAGGCAGAGCAGGGGGGATGGCGTTGATGACGAAGCAAGAGGGTGGCACCTGAGACCATGGGGGGGGGTCCCCTTATATAGTGGGGAGGGGGTGGTTCATGGGGCAGGGAGACGGTGGTTTGGCGATCGCTACCCCTACACCTGGGGTGCATGCCCCCCTCTCCCGCTCTTACTCCCTCTCTCTCTCTCTCTCTCTCTCTCTCTCTCTCTCTCTCTCTCTCTCTCTCTCTCTCTCTCTCTCTCTCTCTCTCGGTCATGTTGTCGGGGGGCAGGAAGAGAGAGAGAGTTAAAAAAATTTGAGTTAATTTTAAAAAAAATTAAAAGGGGGGGTTCTTATGCATGGGATTCCTTGGCTAGGCATTACAATTTGTTGATCATCAAGTACATGATTGAGATTAGGTAGATACTTTTTCAATAGGCTAACATGAAATACATTATGAATCTTTAGAGTCGAGGGTAGTTGTAGTCTGTAAGAATTAGGCCCTAGGCACTTGATGATCTTATAAGGTCCACAATACCTCGGACTTAGCTTCTTGTACTCTCCCAAGGACAGTGAACTCTTTTTAGGGCATACACAGATGAAGACCATATCACCTTCAACGAAGAATCTGTCTTGTTGTTTCAAGTCAATGTAGGCCTTCTGTCTATCCTTGGCAGCTTGAATGTCTTGTCGTATTGATTTGATTTGATCATCCATGTCTTCCAACATTTGTCTTGAAGCTTCTACCCTCAAAGTTGGATCGGAGAAGTTCAAAGGGGTACGACAATCATGCCCATACAATGCTTGAAAAGGGGTCATCCGAATACTCTGTTGGTAAGAAGCATTGTAAGCAAACTCAACCAATGGTAAGTATTGAATCCACCTTTTGGGTTCACAACAGCAGTATGTCCTAAGCATATCTTCAATGACTTGATTGACTCGTTCTATTTTACCATCAGTTTGGGGATGGTAAGCTGTGCTGAAACACAGTTGAGTTCCAATAGCCTCAAAAATAGCCCTCCAGAAGTGTGATGTGAAAAGAGAGTCATGATCACTAATGATTCTTCTGGGTAACCTATAAACTTTGAATATCTCCTTGATGAATAATCTTGTGATGTCTGAAGCTTTATAGTTTGTCTTGACAGGGATGAGATGTGCGACCTTGGTGAGCATATCTACTACAACAAAAATAGAGTTATATCCTCCTTGAACTTGGGGAAGGCCAATAATAAAGTCCATAATAATGAACTCCCATTTCATTTGTGGAATGTCAAGTGGTTGCAATTTCCTAGGCATTTTAACATGTTCTACCTTAATGCGTTGACAAGACAAACATTCCATTATATATTTGAGTACGTCTTCCTTGAGCCTTTCCCAAAAATAACTCTTTCTGACTGTATTAAGGTTCTTGGCATAACCAGGATGCCTTGAGAAAGGGGAGTCATGGGCTTCCCAAAGTATCTTCTACTTGAGATTTTGGCTTGCAGGGATACATAATCTTGTCCTAAAGTAGACAAGTCCATTACTGATGGAGAATTTTTTATACTTCATCTTTAGCTTCGGGTCTTGATCCTTGATGGGGATGTCCCTTAGCATTTTCTGGTAGACTGGGTCATGATATGCTCCTTCTTTTGCTAGCTCAATAATTGGGTTTTTTGGCATTGATACCTTTGTGGCTAGAGACCTTGTTGTTGATGGATTTTGCAAAATGAGAGAATTTAGAAATGCCTTGCGACTGAGTGCATCGGCAACTACATTCTCTTTTCCAGGCCTATATTTGATTTCAAAGTCATATTCTTCTAGCACTTCGATCCATCGACGTTGCCTCATATTGAGCTCATTCTGGGTGAAAATCCATTTAAGACTCTTGTGGTCTGTTACTAAGGAAAATTTGTTACTTAGCAAGTAATGCCTCTAAAGTATGAGAGCATGGATGACAGCCAATAGCTCCAAGTCATGGGTAGCATAATTCCTTTCATGGCTTTTCAATTTTTTTGAAGAATATGCTACGAGATTACCTTTTTGCATAAGTACACATCCTAAAGTAAGTGCGCTAGCATCAGTTACCACTTCAAACTCCTTACTAAGATTAGGAAGTTTGTAATGTGTCCACTTGTTCGCTCGTAGGACACGTCTTAGTAGCCCATCGGGAAGGGAGTCCAGAAAGCACCGCCCAGTACTCCCATGGAATGTCACCGGGTTTGCAATCTAGGTCTTCCCGAGTCTGCTACAAAGTGGAAGCATTCCGACCATTCCCACTTAGGACCTACTTGAATCAGGGTTTTCCCTAGTGGTCAAATTTCTAGAACGATAGCTAACATTGAACCCCAGGTGAATTGCTTTACGAAGAAACGTCAAGGTCGAAGTGGATTCATGTTGCACTTGGTTCAAGGAGAATGGATAACGAGAGGGATGCAAAGCTTGACCTCTCTACCCATAAGGTATAGTCCCATTCTATTCCCCTAAAATAGCATAAATCGAAACTCTAGTATCCTAGATTCTAAGTCAACGTTCCTTGCTGTTTATTTCTTTCGAGAAAAGTTCCCGGCCAACCAGGACCACCCATCCATAGGACGGACCCATGACCATATCCACCGCACTTTCCTTGGGGTTGCTTTAGTTGTCTAAATACCTACCACATTTAGTTTGACATGCATAAAACAACTTCCTTAATTAGCCAATTAGTCACTAGTTCTTTCACGTAATCTTAGCACTGACATAGAAAAACAATGTCAAACAAGTTCCTTTACAACAATTGATCTTATTTATCTTTGGAATACATATTATAATCCAGCCTGTAGGCTAATCCATAATCCACCTAAAGGCAATCTAGCAATCCACAGGGATTACTAATCCAAGTTTCCACCTATAGACTAGTATGCGGGCCTCGAGTTCCAATCTCGAGTCACATCGGCCTCTTGTACAGGGCCCGAAAGGCAAGGGATTTACGGCTAGAGCCCCCTTGGCACCCAAGTGTCCTCTTGCTCCAAGTAGCACCCAACAAAGAGACCTCTCGCCGCGGGTTCAGTCCACTTTCCTGGCGCGGCTAACAACCCCCTTGGTTAGGGTCAGGCAGAGAGTCAGGGGTGACTGATGCTACCTCTCCCTCCAGGCCTTCAACCTGAAGCATTATTTATTTTTCCATCTTTAGATCCTTGAGCAAAGCAATACAAATAGTGCTCCTAAACTATACAAACACAATCAAACCAGTGGTCGTTTACTTGGCCAATTGCTAAGGTGTGAATCCTTCTCTCCGAACGCATCCAACATTCAATCTAGGATCAATTGCAACTTGGCAAGATCCCCAAGGGTTCATTTCTTGATTACCCTTTTTTCATTGGGTTAGGGTTTACACCCTGTCAACCCAAATTAGCAACACCTTAGGTTCCTTAAATTAAGACAGTAAATCCTGGCGACTTTGTCGCTCTAACTTGATTTCTCAAATACTCATTACCTTATAACTTGGCAACTTAGTAGCAGGATGACTACTCATCCTCTTACAGGTTAGACTTGCACTAGAACCTACCAACCTTGTTCTAAGGAGTGGCAACTCTACTTTGTGATTTAACACAAAACCATGCGACATTGCAATCTTGTTGCATAGGAGTCGCATCTAACTTGTGGGTTCAATCTCCCACCATCAATGACGTTCCTTGGTCAAGAAGTATGTTTAGTCAAGATGTAGGGTTTGGGGTGTCTTCTTACCCAACCCAATCCCTAACCTTAGAAGGTCACACGCTTGGTCCTAGGGATTCTAAACTCAATCGGAAGTTTAGTATTAGGTCGATCAATCCTTAGGGTAAAATCCTAGATCATTAGTGTATGGGCATCAAATTAACCCAAACATCCCGTGAATGTGGATAGGACCTTTGGGTTTGAAGGTCTCGACTTGGCGTCCCAACTGCGATACTAGGCAGAATTTTTAACGTGCTAAGCCCTAGCTAGCACTTTGAGGTGTTCGTTGTACTATCTACTTATTCTTCTAAGAATCCTATGTGGGATATGTCATTACAATAGATTTAGCTAAATTGGACTACTTGTCTTGCGACAAGAACGATCTTTTCTTAGAGATGCTAATTTTTTTCTAAAGGTGTAAATAGTTGCAATACATCACATTACATGTAAATATGCGATTCATTTATTCTATGTAATTATAAGGTTTGCAATTGACCATTTCGTTCCTTGGTAAAATCAGAGTGATTGACAATTTGGAGAATAACTTGCATAAAACCTAGATAGATTTACATCAAGAGTTTTACCTACAACCTTTCGTTTAATGCAATTGAATTTCAAGCTTTGATATGACATGCAACCTTTTCTAGATGCAACTTCATTGAATGAAGTTCATGCATGATGAATATGTAACATGCAACCTTTTCTAGATACAACTGCATTAACTGAAGTTCATGCATTACAAATATTATAAGACTAATGCTGACTTAATCCATTCTACAAGCATCTTCCCATGCGACATGGAAGTCCATGGTTTCATTTTCATGCCATGCAGTTCTTTGGACAACATCTAACGGAGGTTAATGACTTTCTGATGCGAATCACAACAAAGAAGTTATTGCCTAAATGCAATATACGCTTGTTCTTTCCGCGGCCAATCAAAGATGCATTTAAAAATTTTCATCTTTTAACCCTAAGAAATATGCGCTTAGGAATTCCAACTTGGAAATGCAAGCAACCCCATTGTACAACATGCACTAACTCTTGTGAATCGTTCAAGGAGATAATTTCCAAATGTATTCTAGCTAGACTACGTGAATTAGAAACATGTGTAAATGCATTTTTCCATGAAAATTTATCATGCCTGATGCATTGCTTTAATGCAGAATCTTTCTTTTAAGAACCTGGGCTTGAGGGCTCGTAGGGATGTCCACGCATATGCTCGGGTTGGAGACTTTCACGCGTGCGCCTTGCATCTTTCGTTTTGGAGCCATTGTTAATGTTGTGGAATTTGGACTCCATGGTTTGTCCTTGCTCTATGAAATTTTTGAACTTCCTCCAAGCTTTTTCAAAATAGCCTCAAGATCTGCCTTCTTTTCCTCTCATAGGAATCCCCTTTACAGATGTGGATTTTAGAAAAAAACCGGGAAAAAGGTCGCATGCACAAGGCTTATGGAAGCCTTATCCTTAAGAAGCTTCTAAAGAAGCTTCTGCTTCTTACAGAAAGCGTGGAGGGGGGATAATGATTGAAGGGGAGGCGATTGATGACTACCAAGGGAGACGATGATGAGGATTATTGTGGGCGGTAGCAGCGCGGCTGCAATGGCGACAACAGGCGGTGTGTGGTGGCGACGCTCTTCACGGCAGGCAGCAACAGTCCTTCCTTCTCTCTCCTTGTTCATGCCTCCCCCCCAAGCTCGAGGAGGGAGGTTTTATAGCCTTGGAGGGGGGAGGGAAGCTCCATACACGTGGAGGGCTTTCATGCCTTCCCTCCCTCATGCATCCCCACACCACACTCCTCCCTCTCTCCACTTAACTCACTCCTCCACACACTCCCTCTTCCCTTGCCATGCATCAGCTAAGGGGAGGGGTAATTAATAAAAAAATTTACACTCCTTTAATCATTTATCCATTTTCCTTTATGTAAGGGGTGTTTCTCGTGCAGCTTGCGGGTTTTAAAGCTGCGGCTCCTTATGCACCGTGCAATTGGAGTTTATTAACGTGTAAAGGTGGGGTTTTTAGCCCAGGGTTCTTCTAGTCGCAGGGAGAATATTTTAAGTTGCTTTTGCACGGGTGTGTAAAGGTTAAAATTCATCAATATTTCTTGTGGAAATATTACATTCTCTCCCCCTTAGAGGAATCGAGATGTCCTCATCTCAAGAAGAACTGGGGGTATTGTTGGTTGAGAGCACTTTCATCCATCCAAGTGGCATCCTCCTCAGGATAATCTTTCCACTAGACGAGGTATTCTCTCAAGGTTCTAGATCTCAAATGTCTCTCCCTAATATCTAAGATCCTGTCAAGCCATAGCTTAAGGACTCCTTGGCTAGGCATTACAACTTGTTGATTATCAAGCACATGACTAGGGTTAGGTACATACTTCTTCAGCAGATTGATATGGAATACATTATGAACCTTTAGGTTCTCGGGGAGTTGTAGTCTATAGGCATTAGGCCCTAAGCACTTGAGGACCTTGTAGGGTCCACAATACCTTAGACTTAGCTTTTTACATTCTGCCAAGGATAGGGAACTCTTCTTTGGGCGTATGCGGATGAAGACCATATCTCCTTCAGCAAAGGCTCTATCTTGACATTTCAAATCCGCGTATGCCTTCTGTCTATCCTTGGCAGCTTGGATGTCCTGTCTTATTGACTTCATTTGGTCATCCATATCTTCCAACATTTTCTTTGAAGCTTCAACTCTTAGGGTTTGTTCTTTCCACAGCCAATCAAAGATGCATTTAAACAATTTCATCTTTTAACCCTAAGCAATATGTGCATAGGAATTCCAACTTGGAAATGCAAGCAATCCCATTGCACAACATGCACTAACTCTTGTGAATCGTTCAAGGAGATAATTTTCAAATGTATTTTAGCTAGACTACATGAATTAGAAACATGTGTAAATGCATTTTTCCATGAAAATATAACATGACTAATGCATTGCTTTAATGCGGATTGTTTCTTTTAAGAACCTGGGCTTGAGGGCTCGTAGGGATGTCCACGCGTATGCTCGGGTTGGAGACTTCCATGCGTGCACCTTGCATCTTTTGTTTTGGAGCCATCCTTGATGTTGTGGAATTTGGACTCCGCGGTTTGTCCTTGCCTCTATGCAATTTATGAACTTCCTCCAAGCTTTGGCAGAACAACCTCAAGATTTGCCTTCTTTTCCTCGCGCAGGAATCCCCTTTACAGATATGGGTTTTAGAAAAAAACCAGGGAAAAGGTCGCGTGCACAAGGCTTATGGAAGCCTTATCCTTAAGAAGCTTATAAAGAAGCTTCTAAGAAGCTTCTGCTTCTTACAGAAAGTGTGGAGGGGGGGTAGTGATTAAAGGGGAGGAGATTGACAACTGCCAGGGCAGACGATAATGAGGATGATCGTGGGCAGCAACAGTGCGGCTGCAATGGCGGAAGCACATGGCGTGTGGTTGCGGCGCTCTTCACGGCAGGTGGCAACAGTCCTTCCTTCTCTCTCCTTGTTCGTGCCTCCCCCCCAAGCTCTAGGGGGGGAGATTTTATAGCCTTGGGGGGGGAGGGAAGCTCCACACACGTTGAGGGCTTTCATGCCTTCCCTCCCTCATGCATCCCCACACCACACTCCTCCCTGTCTCCACTTAACTCACTCCTCCACACACTCCCTCTCCCCCTACCATGCATCGACTGAGGGGAGGGGTAATTATTCAAAAAATTTGCACTTCTTTAATCATTTATCCATTTGCCTTTATGTAAGGGGTGTTTCTTGTGCACCTTGTAGGTTTTAAAGTCGCGGCTCCTTATGCACCGTGCAATTGGAGTTTATTAACGTGTGAAGGTGGGGTTTTTAGCCCAAGATTCTTCTAGTTGCGGGGAGAATATTTTAATCTACTTTTGCGCAGCCGTGTAAAGGTTAAAATTCATTAATATTTCTTGTGGAAATATTACAAAGTTTTAGGATGGGTCATGATACCAAGCTTTGCTTTAGTTTGTCAAAGCTAGCATGTTCAGTAGGTGACCATACAATTGCTACTTGCTTCTTTAGTAGATTAGTCATCAGAGGTGCCGCAATCAAAGCATAATCTTTTATGAAAATTTTGTACCACCCTATCAACCCAAGAAAACTACGTATCTCTTTGACAGAAGTTGGTGTTGGCCATTCCAGAACATCTCTAACCTTAGCTAGATCTACTGAAATTCCTTCTGCTGATACAATGAATCCCAGATATTCAATCTGTCACTTGAAAAATGCGCACTTCTTCTTCTTGGCATAAAGTTTGTCTACTCTCATTGTTTCAAGAACAATGCTAAGCTGGGGTTCATGATCATTTCCCTGTTTTGAGTAGACTAGGGTATCGTCAAAAAAGACGAGAACAAAGTCATAAAGATAGGGCCTAAAGATATCCTACATTAACTTGTTGAAGGTAGCATGAGCATTCGTCAGCCCGAATGACATCACTAGGAATTCGAAGTGTCCATACCTTGTACTGAACACAGTTCCTTGAAGAGGGTCAAGTAATTCATCTATTCTTGGAATGGGGTATTTATTTTTTATGGTTGCTTGATTCAACCCTCTATAGTCAATGCATAGGCAAAGCGTTCCATCTTTCTTCTTTTGGAACAACACTGGAGCTCCCCATGGAGAACTGCTAGGACGGATGTAGCCTTGGTCTAATAGTTTCTTAAGTTGCTCTTTCAGTTCGATAGCTTCCAAGATGGACATTTTATATGGCCTCTTTGCGACCGATGCAGCTCCTGGCACAAGTTTTATTTTGTGGTCGACTTCCCTTTGGGGAGGAAGTTCCATCAGATCTTCAGGGAATACGTATGCGTATTCCTTTAACCATGAAGGTTCTTGTCCATATTCCTAATTCTGATCTAGCTTATTGAGCTTAGTGAGATAGACAGGTAGACCCTTTTGAACACATTTTATTATCCATATTGCTTTTGCCAACTATATTTTTGGTTTACCAGCCTCACATTGAGTCGTGACTAGTTCCCCTTCAGAATTGCGGAAGGAGACTTGGCCCTTCCCACAATGGATGTGGGCATCATTGGGTATTAGCCAATCCATTCCGAGTAAACATTCGTGGTGGACACCTAGGTCAGTAGGAATTTCACCTTAAAAGTTTGCCTAGTACAAGTGACCTCGCGATCATTTGTTAATTCCACAAGTAAAGTAGGTGCATCTATTGTGGCTATCCCTAACCTTTTTGCACAGATTGGTGAAATGAAGGAATGTGTACTGCCATAGTCAATCAAGGCTTTGAAACTTTTACCTTGATATTATGATGGAGTTTGAATCACCGAGAATTGGCGATTCGGACCCTTCTTGTGAAGAGTGGCGTGAACCATTGCCCTCTCAATGTCAACATCAATGGATGGATCTTCTTCATTGTCTAGCTCCTTGGTGGAAACATTAGAGGTTCTCCCTCTGGCCATAGCGGTGGTTCCCTGACCATGAGCGGCTCTATTTTGACCTGGGAATTGCCCCTGGTAATGCCCTCTGCCAAGCTTGGGACACTCCCTCTTGAAGTGTCCGAGCTCGTTGCAATGGAAGCAACGTGGGTTGCGATTATTGCTTTGCGTTGGAACAAGGTTGTTGACAGCATTGACTCTAGCTTTCTTTCTTTGGCCCTGATTCTAACCCTTTGCTCTCTTAGTCTAAGCCTTAGACATGTCCTTATTTTGATCCTTGTAAGGCCAAATCCTGTTGTTCCTTGGTTTGGTCTGCACCTCTTGTATTATTAGAGCAGCTTGAATGAGTGCATCCTGTAGGTCTGTTGGCGCATTGATTCTAATCGAGTGTTTATGGATGGATTCAATCCAATACAAAATTTTGACACATGCTATGTCATATCCATTGGAGGTGCATACTTTAGGAGTGAGACGAACTTTGAATAATATGCTTCAAGGGATAGTCCTAGCTACTTCAAGTCATAGAATTCATTCATCTTTTGTGTGTGGGTAGGTAGGTGGCAGATACCTCTCTCGCATAGCTTCCTTAAGCTTATTCCAAGTTACTGTCCCCTCCGAGATCGCTTGGTCTCTGCACCACTGCTTCCACCAAAGTCTCGCTTCGCCTGTTAGCTTAAGTTTGGCGAGCATGGCTTGGTTAGCAAGTGCAGTTCCTACTGCCTCAAAATAGTCCTCCATGGACTCAATCCAGATCTCGGCGTCAGCTTGAACTGTCCTTTCCTTGCCATTAAACTTGGGTGGCTTAATTTGTTTGAGAAGGAATTTCTTCTCTTGAGACATAGCTGGACTTAGTGCAGGAGTCAGATTTGGAACCTGCGCTTGGGGTTGCGTCTGAACAATAAGATTCTTTATGTTAGCATCTTATCATACGTTCTCATATTACGTTAATATGACTAGCACAGCTTTTTAGCTAAGTGATTTAATCACTTAACACCTTAGTTAACATTTATGATCAAGATAGACAATTGTAAAAAGTCTTATTTATTCATGAAGGCATAATCCCTTGAGTACATTTATTTTGGATAAGTAGGACAGGCTGATTGATACATTAGTTTGGGAAAAATAGGATTGTGTTACAATCGGTTGTAGGGATAGAATAATAATATGGAGTGGGATCATGGATTTTCACGAAACGGTAAGTCATAGGAAGCTTGGAATATCCCTTTCTTTGATACCCGTTCTTCTCGTAGCGCCCTAACACTTTGATTCTGTCTCAGCAAAGATCACCTGGGTCACGTTTTCATAGACATACTTGTTCTGCTTGACTTGCCGACCGTTAACATGAAAAGTCGTGTTTACATGAGCTTCAACAAAGATGAACAACTTCATGATCTTTAAATCCTCCATCCACTTGATTCTCTTCAAGTTGGTCTGAAGGTATGCGAGTCGATGGGCTGCTATGTAGTATATTCCTGAGTCTCCCATCCATCTCTGCTCCTCATACAGGGGCGAAGGATTATAGATGTAGTCCAGAATATTCATCATGCCAAGCCTCTGACGATAATTCGAAGCATGCATTGCAGTTATGAACATGACCTCGAACACCAAGAACTTGCTCCATGCTTCGTGACTCTACAACCCAGCATCCATAAGTGAGTAAAGAAATGTTTTCAATAGAAAACATTGCTCTGTTCTATTCGCCCTCCCCTCTTATTCCCTTTAATTTCCTCCATTAAGTTCCCTTATAATCTTTAGAACTCGTTGGTTTGCTCTGATACCAACTGTAATGTGTCTGCTTGTCCACTTATGGGACATGTCTTAGCAGCCCATTGAGAAGAGAGTCTAGAAAGCGCCACCTAGCACTCGCAAGGAATGTCATAGGGTTTTCGATCTAGGTCTTCCCGAGTCTGCCCTAAAGTGCAAGTATCCGGTCGTTCCCCACTTAGGACCGACCTGAAGTCAGGGTTTTTTTTTCCCATCAGCCAAGTCTCTAGGAAGTAGCTAGCGTCAAGCTCGAGATGAACCACTTTGCATAGGAGCAATAAAGTCGAAGCGGATTTATGCTGCACTTGGTTCATGGAGAATGGGAAATGAGAGGGATGCAAAGCTCAACCTCTCTGCCCACAAGGCATAGTCCCATTCCGCTTCCCTAAACACCATAAATCGGGATTCTAACTCTACTAACTCTAGGTTTTCACAGTTTTGTTATCACGTCTTTTGAGAAAAGTTTCCAGCTAACAGGGACCACCCTTCCATAGGACGGCGGACCCAAGTCACATCCACCGCACTTTCCTCGAGTTGCTTAGTTATATAATTACCTACCACATTATGTTTGACATGCAAAGGTAGCTTCCTTAATTAATCAATTTAAACACAGATTCCTTCACGTAACTTAGGCACTGACATAAAAAACAATGTCAAGCAAGTTCCTTTTTCAAATATTTGATCTTTATTTATCACCATCTTGGAATACATCAAGTATCTTGCCGAAGGCTATCCTAGCAATCATTAGGATTGCTACTCCAATTTTTGCCCGTAGACTAGTACACGGGCCTCGAGATCCCATCTCAAGTCATGTCAGCCTCTTGTGCGGGATCCAAAGGCAAGGAATTTACGGCCAAAGCCTCCCTGGCACCCAAGTGTCCTCCCACTCCAAGCAGCACCCATAGAGAGACCTCTCGCAGCAGGTTCAGTCCATGTATCTGGCGCGGCTAACAACCCCCTTGGATAGGGCCAGGCAGACAGTCGGAGGTAACTGAACCTGCCTCTCCCTCCATGCTATTAACCTAAAGCATTAAGTGTTTGGCCTTGAATTAGTTCCTTGAGCAAATAAGTTCATACAATGTACCTAAGTGTACAATCACGATCATTTCTGTGGTCGTTCGTACGACCAACTGCTAAGGTGTGATTCCTTCCTCCCGAATACTCCCAGCATTCGATCCTAGATCGTTTGCGACTTGGCGAGATTCCAAGGGCTTGGCAAGCTAGGTTGCTTGTTTCCCCTTTTTCTTTGGGTTAGGGTTTATACCCTACCGACCTCAATTATCATTACCTTAGGTCTCCTTGTACTATAGTCAAATAGATCTTGGACAACCCCGTCGTCCTCGGTTGGTCAATTTGCTTATTGACAATTCACAATTTTCCTAAGTTTGACAAATCGGTCCCCAAGAGAGAGAGTTGTAGAAGGGCGACTACTCGACTTCTTAACGAATCTAACTTGTAGTTAGATCTTGCCTCCCTTGGCCTAAGTTGTAGTAGTAGCATCTTATGATTTAGTTGCAATAGCATATGACCTTGTAGACTAGTTGCATGAGTTAGGTAGCAGTGTCTATCTTGAGGAATTACATCCCTTCATTTGTTGATATTACTAGTATTCGTGTCCTAAGGCCCGATACCCTCTCTTACTTGCAACATAGAGCGATCTAAGTACAAGAATGTTGGATTAACTCTGCAAGCACAATACTAAGAAACATTTTAACTTAACTTATCCTATCTTTCATATTGAATGTAACTATCATTTCATGCGTATTGCACCCTATATGCTTTTCATCAAATGAAATATAACACTTTTTCTTTTCATACATCTACTTATGCATGTAAGTTGCTTATGCATGCAAGTTATGCTACGTAAAATTTATAATGCTATAAAAACATAATCTTTTCTTTTTCCATGCAAGTCATGCGAATAAGAATGGAGTTGCTTGTGTGAATTCTAAATAAAATATAACTCTTTTATTCCTCTCCATAGCAACTATCTAATCTTTGATTAAACATCCTTCTATGAAATAACCTATTTACGATCGTCACAAGGGATTTTTATTGCACAAATGCATTGTATACAACATAATTCATTCTTTTCCAATGTAAATTACCCAATGCAAACCTTCCAACGTACAAGAACATCGCAATTTATATTTAACACATATGCAAGATGCAACTAGGACATTATTGAATAAGTGCATCTTTTAACACATGAACCATATATCCAAAAATGCAACAACTTTTCATCATGATGGTGCAAGAATTATAAGTACCTTGTCGTGCAATTTAAAACTTTTCAGAACATTCCTATGATATTTTTAAAACAAAGCTTTTGAATAATGCAATTAAGTTTTCCCTATGTGAATTTATACTTAATGCACCCATATCATGTGGAAACGAAAAGGGTGAATTTGATGGAACCTAAACATCCGCAGGAGGGGTATTATCGATTCTTGTGCTTCGAGTGGGGACTCCTACATGTGCTCCTCTTACTCCTGCATGTGCTCCTCTTGTGTGGCGCTTTGGGGCCATCGCAATTGGGACTTGGGAATAAGTCAAGGTAGGTGGAGGGTGTGCTGAAATTTTCTGCAAGTCGGCAGTCCTCCATTCCCACAAGGAAACTCCCTTCACAGACAAACTGTATCCTTTACGTGATTCGAAAGTGAAGCACCCTTAAGAAGCTCTTTGTGGAAGCTTCTAGGAAGCTTCTTAAGAATCTTTTTTAGCTTCTTCTTTTATGTTAGTCAAGCCTAAAAGCTTCTCCTCCTCCTCAATCACATTATGATGGAGAAAATGATGGTGATGAGGATATGTGGCGGCGTTTGGCAGCCTGGTGGAGTGTTGGCCTAGCAGGGGGTGGCATGTTAGGTAGAGCAAGGGGGCTGGCGCTGATGACGAAGCAGGGGGCAGTGCCTGAGACCATGGGGGGGGCTCCCCTTATATAGTGGGGAGGGGATTTTTTTTTGGGGGGGGGGGGGAGACTGCCGTTTCACGGTCCCCACCCCTACACTTGGGGGTGCATGCCCTCCTCTCCCTCTCTCTCTCTCTCTCTCTCTCCCAGTCATGTTGTCAGCAGGGAGAGAGAGAGAGGTAAAAATTTTTGAGTTATTTTTTAAAAAATTTTAAAGGGGGGGTTTCTTATGCATAGGAAATGCTACAAAAAAACATGGGGAAGTAGAAAGTAGAAAAAGAAGATAATATCCTTAGATATATTTATGGAATGTTATAACGAATGAATGCCCTCTAAGAAAATGTGATGATACTCATATTATGCACAAACTTATTATGCTAATGAGAACATTATTTCTAAGTTTCATATCAATCCTCTATGGTTTTCTTAGTTTCTTGTGTAGTGCAAATTTTTTTAACATGGGATCACACAATGATTTTTCTTTTCTTAGTCCCCCACCGCGTCTTGTGGTTTTGAAGTAGAATGTTTTTTCTTGATAGTGAGACTTCTCTATGCCTTGTGTGTTTCATATGGATAATGGCCCATAGTTGTTGACATAGTATTTTCCATGCTTTAGCAAAACGAAGAAAAATGTGTATTTCTTTGCCCAAGTTTTAACTATTGATTCCACCAAACTTGTAATAGCCTTCATGTGGTCTAAATAGAAGCTTGTACTGCTCTACTTTGTTGCAAAAGTTTTAAGAAGTTATCGAGCTCCATCCAGAACTTCATAAGATGATCTATACTAAAGAATCACTTACTACATTGGTTATGAATGAACACAATTCTTTCTATCATTCCCATATTGCGTTGGTTTAGACATTATCAAAGGTAGAGAGAGAAATCTTCTAGCCTTTGCCCCTCCTATTGATATACAACTAAGATATCACCTAATTTTCTAGCTTGTTGTATATCTTTTTTAAGTTGCACATGGCTGCCATGAAAACCCTTTTTTGAAAGGAGTTCTTCACATTTCTTGATTAAGGTATCTAAAAGTGATGTAGTCTTGATAGAGTAAGCATAGACAATAACACAAGGGAACCATATGCACATATAGAGAGATCTAAAGAATATAGAATTGCCATGAATGATGATGTAAGGGCAGGAGCAAGGTGTTATCAGCTCATCTACAATGAAGCAGACAATGTTACTGCCCCCTCAAACCCCTCAAACATGTATTCAAATGATGGGGAAAAAAATGAGTTCACGCATTCTTCAAAAAATAAAGATGAAATGGAGGGAAAGGAAAAGAAAGTTTGCACACGTTAATGGACTTTATTATGTCATTATATGATATTGTGTAAAATTTGATCCTAATCATTGCAAATATATTCATCCAAGAGATGGTACAAAAAACCTAAATTATAACTATAGATCCAGATATTGAAAGTGCACAAGCAACATCGAAGGATCATGAATATGTTACAACATAGGTGTCTACAAACCCAAAGACATTAGGCAAAGTTGGGAGGAAAGGTGGTACAACTAGTAGAGTCCAAAAGTGTCTACAAACTTGATTGTTTTCTTTGAACGCCATAACTACAATAGTATTCTTTTCAAGACTTGAGCTAGTTTCGCATTGTAAATATCTATATGTATTAAATGAATGAAACGTCTCAAAATTTTAGCTCCCTCACGAGTACCTTTGTTCAAGTTCCAAATCTTTAAACAAGAAGTCGAGGCCAAACTTGATTGTAAGATCAAGGCACCTCATATCAATAATGGAAGGTGAAGAGATTATTTTTTGAAAAGTGCTTAAGGTGCACAAAGAATATTTATTTATTGGATGCTCAAATGGCACATAATTATTATATTTTGGATACATATTATTTACCATGATGATTGTATGCACATGCACACTAGTACATTATTTGAGGGCTAATTTACAAAAGTCTAAAATCATTATTTTCATATTAATTTGATGTATATCTTGAATAGATTAGGATTAACATTATTAGATATTATCTTTAGAAATAATAGTTTACTTTTGACAAAAGAATTGGGAAAGAAGAACCATGCAAGAAAGAGGAAAATATAGGCATATTTTGAGCACTAAGATAATGAGATCAAAATTAATATATGCATGGAGGATGTGCTCACCCATGCATGGGGAAAAGGTTGTATCTAAATTGTCTCTCGTGTATCTTATCTTTCAAGTCAACTCTCTTGCAATTTAGTTGTTATCTCAATTTTCTTCAATTTGGTTTAAGCTAAGGCAAATTCTTATAGCATTGGTATTAGAGTGTAGTGATTGGTTGAGGTGTCAACATCAAGGAAGAAGTCATCATCTATGCTTAGACATCTACATCATCTTGAACATCACACATTTCTTATTTATCTCCTAGATAAAGGTTTTGCAGCATTTGAAGATAGACTTTTTGTCAACATCAATTGTATTGTACTCTTCAACTCCTTGGAAGAAGAAAGGTCTACTTAAGGTGTTCTTAAAAACTTTTTGTCAATATTAACTTTGTTGTACTTTTCAACTCAATGGAAGAAGGGTCTACCTAAGGCCTTATTAAAGCTTTCTTTTATCCTCTTCTATTTACCATCACTTGGATTGTTAAAACCACTCTATTAGTAGTTTTGTCATATTATGGTGGTGTTGCCAAATAAGGAAGGAAAGCTACTTCTAACACCATAGAGATGTGAAGAGAATTAGATCTATCCTAAAAACCACGAAAGTTTCAACCTTCACTCCATCGCCATGAAGATGGTTGTTCAGATGTTGTGTTGCATGTCACTAATTTTCTTACTGCCTCCTACCACCATTTATTTATCTTAAAGCTTTGTCAAAGCTCTAAGAACTAAAGCTTAATAAGCTTTGGTTTATTACTTTTTTAAATAGACAGTGTCCAATTATTTCAAGGGGGGGGGGAGGGGGGGGGGGCATTATAAAAACCCCTTTTCCATTGAGCCCACTATATTACCCTCTAAGCATTGTTCCTATGTAAGATCTCAAAGTTTACTTTTTAGTACGTAATGAGATCTTTTCAATATCTTATTTCCACAAAGTAAAGGGGATGACAGTAACTAGTAACCATGGCCCTATTTACATGCAATGAATTCCATTTTGCAAGCTTTCTTAAAGGTTATTCTTGTGTTACCGGGTTTATTAAGGATTATTTCCTATGTGCTAAATTTATTCTACTATGTCGAGACCTTTAAACATGGATGAAGTTAATGGAGAATATGAAATCACCTCTTCTAAAAAATTATTTACAGTAACGAATTGATATTCTCCAATATAATTTGAACGCAATTACATGGGTGCTTGAAGAGCATGAACAATAACAAAATTCTACCATGCATGATGAAGATGATCACATTGTATGTATTCTCACTCGCCTTTTCGATTTGCAATAAACATAGAAGGAGAAATGCATTGATCAAAGTCTTTCCCATACAAAATTTGATGTTAAGAAAGACATTAGGCTTGTCTCATCATGAGTAAGTTAGTTTAATGATTATTTTGATCAAGAATTCTTTTCTGAGAAGGACAAGCTCAAAAGTGCCACAAATTATATATGTTTGACAAAGCGTCACTATGGTGAAATGTTCTCTCTAAATATGTCAATCGCCTTATCATACGGGACACATTTCAAAAGAACTTCAAATATTTTCTTAACCTCAATTTCATCTAAAGACCTAGAGGAATTAGGCCAATCTTTCATAATTAGAGGGTGACAAATTAGTTACCTTGATTGAAAGGTTCTGGCAACGACGTCTATTGTTGCATATGTTAGAGGATGTACCAAAAGACACGCTCCAACAAAAATATGAATTTGGAATCAAGTTAGGTATACGACCTAAGCTTCCTAAATGTTCCTATTTACAACTTGATATATCTCATACGAAGGATGCTAATAAAGAATTCCAAGCTATTGCACACATCCTCCACACCCAACAATCTTCTCAAATCCACTCTCACAAGAACAATTGCAATCCAAGAAAGTCTTTCACTCCTCCTATTTAAATTCTTTCTTACCTTCTCGTCCATCAAATTTTATATCTAAAGGCACAACCATCCAACAAGCTAGAGCTATCGAGGTGAATTCTCAAAATATAAATCTTAATGTTTAATGAAAAAAGTTTATGGTCATCCTAGCCATTTATGAGAAAAGTGCTAGGTTAAATTACCAAATAACAACAACAACAACAACAACATCAACAATATCATCAATAACATCACTACTCAACTATACAATATAGAAGACATGCCTGATAAAGCTCTTGATTAGACCACTAAATCTCTATGACAAGAGGCAATAGTTAAAGGTAAGCAAGGTGCACGTATCTCTCTTTATTATTTATTAAATATGTAAGGATCTATGCATGATTCAAATATAGTTATTTTGCATGATGATGGTAGTCACATGATTTTATTTTTGAGAAATTGATTAAAAGACTACATTTGGAAACCACTCTTTGTATAAGGTAAATTTTACTTTCCAAAAAATAATATATAATGAAATTTGTGAAGTTAAAGGATTACAAAATAAACATGTGGCTCTTATACTAAAAAATATTATTCTATAGTGGCTATTTTATAGCCTTTAGATATTATACTAGATATGCATTTTCACTACTAGTATAAGATTCTTGACATTGATAACTACACACATTTATGATACCCGTTGATTTTCAAGGAGAGGTAATTACCTTGCATGGCAATTTAGAATTAGAGTTATTTTCTCTTATCTCACATATCTAGCGTAAGTGTGCCTTTAGAAAGTAAAGTAAAGATTCCACGATTTATGTCACGTAGGTTGAGGATTCTAAATCTACAACTCTTATATCATCACAAAATCACTTGTTCTCTACCTATCAACATTGTTTTGTAGATGATCATCCACACAAGCTTCAACCTTCAAGAGGATATCTAGACCATAAAATCAAGCTATTTTTTGGAGTCTCTACTTCGTATAAAGCATTCTATAGGCACAACCCACTTTATCAAAAAGACATTTAGTAACAAGTCATAGAGCTTCTAAACAAAGGCCTTATTTTGCGAGCTCTTCACCTTTTAAATCACCTCTACTTCTTGTAGAAAGAAAAAAAAAAATCTATCACATGTGTATTGACTATAGGACACTCAACAAAGTCACCATAAAATATCGAAACCCTATACCCTATGTTGATGATTTGTTAAATAAATTAAAGGGAGCCTTAATTTTTAGTAAAATAGATTTAAGATCCAAATACATCAAATAATAATGGGCTCTATTGATATTGTTAAAGCTATTTTTTGCATATAACTTAGTCACTATAAATTTGTTGTTCATGCCTTTTCGATTTAATGAATGTACATGGTACTTTTACTCAACTTATGAATAAATTTGTATTGATTATTAGCATTTGATCATTGTATTTTGTATTTTTTAATGATCTTTTGATTCTTAGTAAATAAAAAGTGAATATAACATTTTAAAAAAATTAAATTCAACCATGAGTTCTTAAAAATATTATAGTTTAGGAAGAGGGACCTTTGGATTGTCCAATAGGAAGGCTAGATGTTGAGATCCATGGAGGGTGAATCTTCTCTCTTTAAATCTTGGGGTTCTAATTTAAAAGAGGTTTCAAGTTACTTTTTTTTTCTCTTATGAAATCAATTTGACCCAAAAATTAAGCACATATCACTTTCATTCTATTTGTTACTTTAGCAAATTTTCATCTCCATTAAAGCTCTCTAGTGAGAGTAATTAGAGTTTTAATCATTTTGATTACTTTTATAATTTTTCTCCTCCATTACAACTCTATAATCTAGGCAAAACATAGATATCTATCTCTCTTTTCGTTTTCTCTTATTATGTGCTTTTTTTTAGTAGGACTTGATGTGATTTCTAATTATTGTTATTTTTTTGTTACAAAGATTCTTTTGGGTAGGAGACATGGGTGCTCATCCGTGTGTGTGTGTGTGTGTGTGTGTGTGTGTGTGTGTGTGTGTGTGTGTGTGTGTGTGTGTGTGTGTGTGTGTGTGTGTGTGTGTGTGTGTGTGTGTGTGTGTGTGTGTGTGTGTGTGTGTGTGTGTGTGTGTGTGTGTGTGTGTGTGTGTGTGTGTGTGTGTTCTCTTTTCTATTGACTCTTCAATAGACCTTGATGTTGATTCTAATCATTGTTGTCTTTTTGTAGAGTTCATTTAGAGCAAGAAGTAGTGCTGATCTGTGTGTGTGTGTGTGTGTGTGTGTGTGTGTGTGTGTGTGTGTGTGTGTGTGTGTGTGTGTGTGTGTGTGTGTGTGTGTTTTTTCCTTTTCTCCTATCTTTACAATAGGGTCTAATGCTAGTTCTAATTTGAATATTGATTATTATTCTAACACTTAATATAAGATAGAGTAGAGATTTAATAGCTAAATTTACATGTAAATTTGCTATATGTTGTGGTGCCAAATTTGTAAATTTTATTAGTTGTTGTTTTATTTGTTAGGATTGATGTTTTTTTTTGTTTATCATGTGTAACAGATTTTGATGATCAACAATTTAATCTGGCCTTCAACAAATTAGCTTTTAGGAAGATTCTCCCTATTTTATGTTGCTTTAATTCACGTAATTGACTAGTATTTGGCTAAGAGGAATTCATCATTTGAATAATTCTATCAGTGTTTTCACATCTATGATTTTCAATAGGTTTTGATGATCATAATTTTAAAATCATTTGTTGTTATAGTAATCAACAAAGCTATGCAAATATCCTATTTATAGGTAAAATTTCTCTCCTTTATGTTGCAGAAATTCATATGAATGATTAGTTATTATGGTTCCTATTGAAGTGCTACATTTTTGTAACATGTAGGTATTGTGCAAGGTTTATGTGAAGCATAGTACTCTCAAACAACTATTTTACTATAGTGAGTAATTCCTTTGTACTAGTGGAGGATATGGATTTGCTTGAAGTTAAGGTTTAGAAATCCTTTGATGTGTTGGTCCTATGTGTCCATTTGGATCTCCATTCCATACCTAAAATGGATTGAGCCTGATCAAACTTTTTTCATTGTAATGAAACTTTTTTTTTAGAAATTCTCAAAGTACGGTTATACTATTCTTTCCATTCTATTTCATGTAGATGGTATGATCAAAGTGATGCCTTGAAATTGCAAGGGTTTGAGGCATACTAAAAGCACATACATCATAAAAAATGCATTGGAAGATTATGTGACGATGATTCTAGGTAAAACTTAGACATTGAAAATCACTCATAATCCTCATAGTAGAGTGTCGAGTCATAACAAGGGACATGCCTTTTAAATACAAATTTACTCTCTTAATTGATTTTTTTCTTACTTGGAATGGATCAATTAACTTTCCTTTCCAATTGCAGGTACTTTGTCACACAACAAACTTTATGCCTACTATTTAAATATCCAACATAGACTATGCTTAAGGGTGAATGGTTCTACCTTGATCAAGACACATGTGATAGTATAGTTGTTGATATTAGTATCATCCATGAGGATCGCGAGTCCCAAATCTTACAAATAGAAGATGATTGGTCCTTGAGTATAATGCACCAGAAAATCACAATGTTAATGGAGAATTTACTTGGAAGCTTCTATGTCAAATTAGATTGTAAAAATATTCAAAGTTGAGCTTAAGGTACAATTACCAATGGAAAGTAGGTGGCTCCACATATTTTAGAGATTGTAGAGTCTCCTTAAAAATCTGACTCCATAGCTTGTATCATTCAATACTTGTAAACTTTTATTTTTTTGGCTAATGGAATATAACTGCTTTGAAGATCATATGCTTGAGATATTTTACTTATTTTTGGCTAATGAAATATAGTTGCTTTGAAGATCATATGCTTGAAATATTTTATTTTATTTTTATTATTTAACTTGTATTATTTTTATGTAATTATACTTACAACTATTTAAACATGAATACATCTATTTTAAATTTTAACATAAGATGCATATGGTCGACTACACATCGAGGAAGACAAACACCTCCCCTAACCTTGATTCTTTTGAATACGTATAACACACCTTTTTTTATCAATATAAGATATATACATCAATGCATTCACTTAGGGATAGGGGGAAGATGCCTCGCCTGCAATGATGGTTGATAGAGGATACGTGTATCCTTATAATCTACAATGAATTTTTTGAATATGTATAAACATCCTTTTTGTGAGATAGGATGCATACATTTGCATGCCTATGTGTTTGAGAGAGAGAGAGAGAGAGAGAGAGAGAGAGAGAGAGAGAGAGAGAGAGAGAGAGAGAGAGAGAGAGAGAGAGAGAGAGATCCTTCTAGGTATTAACTCCTGATACAATGTGCAAGTACTGTATTGACACATTTTCATATGCATGTTATCTTAATAAATATATTACATAGAAAACATTGCTAAACATGATGTGCAAACAATCATTTAATGGTTTAAAACTTAGGTGTTTTTAAGGTAAAATTAGTTTAGTTTTTATTTCATTTCACACATTTTCTCTTTATCATTTCAAATTCACCACATCCCTCCTGCCTACTACGATGGATGCTCACATATACTTTGATGAATGGATCCATAAGACTCACTTTACTAGCTAGGGTGATCAGATCTTTGAGGTTTTATTAAAGATCTTCAACCTTGAACATGCATTCTCACTATTAGATCCCTTCCTTTAGGCCTTAAGTACTTTGTGAGCATCATGGCCACTTGCACATACTGCACATACTCCATCAAGGGATTTGACATGACTTGAGTGGCTTTGGAACAATTTATGGTATTTTTATAAGCTAGTATAGAATTTAATATTTTCTCAGCTATTATTACCAAAATAATTTTTCACATGTGCGTTAATAATATATAGTTGAAAATTCCAATGCATATTTTGACCTAATTCCCAATGCTTTTTTTGGTGCATATATCAACATATATTGCAGTGCATATTCTAAGGAAATTTTTGACACCATTTAAATTTACTTACAAGCAAAAAAATTTAATTATCTATACATTTTATTGAAATAATTTTATTGAGAGTGAGCAAGAGTTAAGGAAATTAAAACAATATGGTAAGAGCTCCCTCCATACTTTTTATATTTTTCGGCTTCTTTTCTTTCTTCTCTTCTAAACACTCTCTCCTCCACATATTCATGGATAAAGGCCATGACTTTGAGCTAGGGTTTATTGTTTTTGCATATATCCATGAGAAACCTAGGTTTTAAGTTTTCTTATTAAAAATTAGGTGAGAAATTTTAGGTGTGTATATAAATGCGATCTTAAGAGAAATAAAAAAGTGATAATGTACTTTATTGTTGTCAAATTCTAGCTGCTTGATTATACAATTTGTATATAAGAGAGATATAGAAAGAGAACTATATGAGATTTATAGTTTGATTAGTGAATGAAAGAAAGAAATGAAAGGTTATAGTTTGATTGCTTTGTTTGGCTTATTTGTTTTTTGAGAGAGAGAGAGAGAGAGAGAGAGAGAGAGAGAGAGAGAGAGAGAGAGAGAGAGAGAGAGAGAGAGAGAGAGAGAGAGAGAGAGAGAGAGAGAGAGAGAGAGAGAGAGAGAAAGAGAGAGAGAGATTTAGAGATAGAGACATATGAGGTTTTTTGAACCTAAATATAAATTGTCTCATGGGGCATATATGATTAAAGGCAAGCTTCCTCTATGTAAATGCAGCCAAAGTGAAAGAAATATATTGTGCCAATAACTTAACGAGATGACTTACATATCCTTTAAATAAAGTTTCATGTTTTTAAGCATTAGTCAACACTTAACCTTGCCACTTTTGAAAATAATTATATCGGATTATTTTACTAATCTTGAGTGCACATAAAGTCATATATGCAATAACCTCTTGCAACTATTTCCATCATGATTGTACGATACAAATCATAGCGATTAATCATTTATGTGTATACTGGTATGCTTCTTAGATGAAACTGACAATTTGTGTAAGTGTAAAATATAGAAGCTAATATTTTATGTAATTAGTTATTATATGGATGTTGTCGGTGCAATCTAACAAGTAGCTTTTGTACCATTTGATGTAAAGGCTAATATTTTTTGTAAAAATTCAACATAAACCTTATTATTTTATCTGGCAAAGTACTAGCCTAGTAGTGAATAACTTGGTTTGGCACGACGACATTGGAAATTTTGTCTTTGCTCGCACTCGCATTCACCACACCTGATGTTCCATTAGTAGTTACAACTCCAATAACCTCGGGCACTCTGGTATCTCTAGCAATACCTGTTCTTTGATAGGTTGTGATGGTTCTCATGGTCTTTCCACTTCGTCGCTTTGGAGTCATTGTTTGCAAATGTATTTGAGAGATAAAGAAGGAGGAATGAATTTGGGATGGAAGAGTATAAGAGAATATGGCTAAGTTAAAGACCGAGATAGGGGTGTCAATAACTCTCTCCCTCATAGCCTCTCAAGGTAACTCTTCTCTCTCTCTCTCTCTCTCTCTCTCTCTCTCTCTCTCTCTCTCTCTCTCTCTCTCTCTCTCTCTCTCTCTCTCTCTCTCGGTCTTGTAGCCTCTTGGAGGGGTAACCTTCTACCTTCCTCTTGCGGCCTCTTGAGGTCTCCTTATGTCTCTCTAAACTGCTCACCATGCCTCTTATTTATAGCTAAATTAGAGAAGAAGTGTTGTGGCTAAGAAGAAGAGCTCTTTATGGAGGGAATCTTGGAAAAATCAGCAATGTCAAACTTCTAAGATACAATCTGATACTCAAATCACAAATTTGATTGTTCCATTGGCTTTGAAAGGGGAGTAAAACTTTGGGAAACTTGCTTAGAAATCTTCTAGATCACTCCTTCTTCTTCTCCCTGTTCGGAGTACTATTTGCTACCTATAAATTGTGATTGTGATGTGTCCGATTTCACCAATCCTTCTTTTTTTCCATTAAATCTCCAAATCTGGCTTAAAGAGACACTTGCTTTTTTTACATGACACCCTGTTCAAGAATTTTCCATAGCTTTTTAGGATATTTACAATAAATAATATCCAAAATATAAAAAATATGCTAGTCCAAAAATCTAGTATTTTTTGACCATCCATACTATACACACTGACACTAATGACTAATATGGCTCATAACTCTCATTCACGTGGTAACTTCCGTGATGTGTGGTAACGTTAGTTAGTTTTTACTTCAGTTAGTCTTTAGTTAGTAACCTTACTAACTTACTAATTGAATAACTAACTTTAAAACTAACCAACTAACTCTTTATTGCCTAAAAGTATTACATCCTCCTCCCCTTAGAGAAATCAAGATGTCCTCATCTCGAGAGAAACCGTGGATATTGTTGATAAAGAACATTCTCATCTATCCGTGTCGCATCTTCTTGAGGATAATCCTTCCACTGGTGGACAAGGTATTCTCTAAGGGTTCTACTCCTCAATTTTTTCTCCCTTACATCAATTACTCTGTCAGGTTGTAGCTCAAGGACTCCTTGGCTAGGATTACAACTTTTTGATAATCAAGGATATGATTCAGGTTAGCTACATATGCTTTCAATAAGCTAACATGAAATACATTGTGGATTTTCATATTCTCAAGGAGTTGTATCTTGTAAGCGCTTGGTCCTAAATAAGCACTTCAGAACCGTATAGTGTCCACAATATCTTGAACTTAGCTTATTAAATTCTCCTAAAGATAAAGAACTCTTCTTTGGATAGACACAAATGAAGACCATGTCTCCCTCTTTTGAAGATTTGTTCTTTCCTTTTTCGATCAGCATATGCCTTTTGTTGGTCCCTGGCAGCTTGAATATCCTGTCTGATAACCTTGATTTGATTATCCATTTCTTCTAAAAAATTTCTTGAAGCTTCTACCCTTAGAGTAAGATCGGAAAAATTAACTGGCATACGGCAATCTTGACCATATAATGCCTAAAATGGAGTCATCTAAATACTTCAATGATATGAGGCATTATAAGAAAATTCCATTAAGGGTAGATAATGAATCCACCTTTTAGGTTCCTTGCTACAATATGCATGTAGAATATCCTCAATAACTTGATTAACTCATTCTCTTTGCCCATCATTTTGTGGATGATAAGCAGTGTTGAAACAAAGTTGGGTTCTAATGGCTTCAAATAAACTCTTCTAAAAATGTGATGTGAAAAGATAATCACAATCACTGATGATCCTTTTAGGTAACCCATGTAACATAAAAATCTCTTTTGCAAAAATTCTTGCAATATCTAACACTTTATAATTGGTTTTTGTTGGAATAAGGTGAGCGACCTTTGTTAGCATGTCTACTATCACCATTATTCAATTATATACTCCTTGCACAGAAGGTAACCTAACTACAAAGTCCATGCTAATAAACTCCCATTTCATCTAGGGAATGTCAAGTGGTTGGATTTTTCTTTGTAACTTGACACGTTTAGATTTTACCCTTTGGCAATTTAGACATTCAATGACATACTTAAGTACATCACCCTTGGGTCTTTACCAATAATAGCTTTTCCTGACAAAATTAAGAGTTTTTGCATATCTGGGGTGTCCTGAAAAAGGAGAGTCATGTGCTTTCCAAAGTGTCCTTCTCTTGAGAGTCTGACTTGAAGGAATGCATAGTCTCATTCTGAAATAAACAAGTCCTTTGTCTTCATCTGTACAAAATTCTTGATACTTAATCTTGAGTTTGGGATATTGTTTCTTATTTTGAACTTCCCAAAACAATTGTTGATAGTCTTGGTCCTTATTTACTTCACCCTTAGTCAACTTGATGATAGGGTTAGTTGGCATTGATACCATTGTAGCTAGAGTTTTTGCCCTACATGGTTATTCAGCGATAAGAGCATTAACGAAGGCTTTACAACTAAGAGCATCTGCTACTATATTTTCTTTACCAGGTGGTCTGAACTTAATTTCAAAGTCATACTCCTGCAGAATTTCGATCCACCGACAACCCTCATATTAAGATCAGGCTGAGTAAAAATCCACTTAAAACTTTTATGATCTATGACTAAAGAAAACGTATTTCCAAGCAAGTAATGTCTCCATAATTTGAGAGCATGAATTACAACTAACAACTCTAGGTCATGAGTAGCATATCTCTTTTCATGGGCTTTCACTTTCTTAAGGAGTAAGCTACTGGATGACCTTCATACATTAGTACATCCCAATCCAAGAGAGATAGTATCTATGACAACTTCAAATTCCTTGCTTAAGTCAGGTAGCCTTAAGACAGGAGCAGTTATCAAACTATGCTTTAGTTGCTCAAAGCTAGATTGTTTGATTGGCATCCAGATAATGGCAACTTGCTTATTGACTAGGTCTATAATAAGAGGTGTTACAATTTGGGCATATTTTTTTATGAATATCCTATACCATTCTGTTAGATCTAGAAAACTTCTCACTTCCTTGATAGTAGTTGGGGGTGGCCAATCTTGAACACCTTGGTAGGATCTACTGATATACCTTCAGTAGACACTATGAATCCCAAGTACTCAATCTTCCTTTTGAAGAAGGCACACCTCTTCTTCTTGGCATACAACTTGTGTATTCTCATTGTCTCTAGGACAATGCAAAGATGTGGTTCATGATCTTCTTCCTCCTTAGAATAAGTTAGGACATCATCAAAGAAGACAAGAATAAAGTCACTGAGATGAGGTCTGAAAATGTCATGCATTAACCTGTTGAAGGTAGTTGGGGCATTTTTTAACCCAAATGACATCATGATGAATTCGAAATGATAGTATCTTGTGTTGAAGGTGGTTTTAGGAATATCTTCATCCTTGATTCTAATTTGGTAATATCCTGACCGAATATCAATCTTAGAAAAGATCCTTGCTCCTTGTAGATGATCAAAAATCTCATCTATCCTTGGTATCGGGTACTTATTCTTTACTATTACCTGGTTTAGGCCTTGGCATTCGACAGAGAGTTCCATCTTTCTTCTTTTGGAATAATATTGGGGCTCCCCATGGTGAACTACTTGGCCCCTTGTTCTAGCAGTTGCTTGATTTACTCTTTTAGTTTGATGGCTTCCAGAATATACATTTTGCAAGGACTTTTTTCCATTGGAGCGGCTCTTGGAACAAGTTTGATCTCATGATCGACTTCTCTTTTTGGAGGTAACTCAGTTAGCGCTTCAGGAAATATGTCGGCGTATTCTTGTAACTAGGATAGTTCTTTTTTTGTCTGACCATCTTGATTTACCTTGTTAAACTTGATCAAATAAACATGTAATCCTTTCTTCAGGCCTTTCACAATTCGAGAAGCTTTTGCTAATTGAACTTTAGGTTTTCTTGTTTCTCCTTGTGTAGTTGCTATTTCACTATTCAAATCTTGAAATGTGACTTGACCTTTTCCACAATGGATATGAGCATCATTGGGAATCAGCCAATCCATTCCCAGTAAACATTCATAAGCTCCCAAGTTCATTACTCTGAACCTCATACTTGAAAGGTTTTCTCCTAGGTTAAACTCTACCTTGGTAGTTTGATGTGTAGAAAGTACTTCCTTTCCATTTGCTAATTCCACAAGAAGTTTTGATGGATTTACTGTATCTATTCCTAACTTCTTAGCACACTGGGATGAAATAAATGAGTGTGTGTACCTCTATAGTCAATCAAAACTTTAAATTATTTACCTCGATGACTAGCTGGTGTCTATATTACTGAATATTGACAATTTGGACCCTTCCTGTGAAATGTAGCATGAATAGTTGCTCTTTCAATATCTTATTTCATATTAGGGTCTTCCTCCTTTGTAATCTCTTTTATGTTAATATTTCACGTTATTCCTCTTGCCATAGCTACTTGACCACAACCTTGGGGTAGCTCTACCTTGATCTCAAAATTGGTCTTGGCAATGGTTTCCACCAAGCTTTGGACAATCTCTCTTGAAATGTCGTGGCTCATTATAGTGAAAGCACCTAAGACCATCCATATTTCCCTAGGAACAAAATTTCCAATTGCATTGGATTTTGCCTTTTTCTTATGACCTTGGTGAAATTGGCCTTGGGTTCTTTTTGCTTGACCTTTGAATCCTCCTTTTCTCTGGTTATTGTAGCTCCTATTTTTAGTTTTTGATTGTACTTCCCACACAATAGAAGTAGCTCGAATCAAAGCATCTTGGAGGTCTATTAGGCGCATTGATTCCAAATGAGTGTTTAGAGGAGAATTTAGCCCATTGCAGAACTTGGACACTTGTTGAGTAGTATCCATGGAGGGTGCATATTTAAGAAGTGAAACAAACTTGGATTAATATGCCTCCACAGTCAATCCCATTTACTTTAAATTAAAGAACTCATACATCTTCTACGTGCGATAAGCTGGAGGTAAATATCTTCCTCTTACAACTTCTTTCAACAAATCCCAAGTAATGGTATTTTCAGGGACACCTTGATCTCAGCACCACTGCTTCCACGAGAGTCAAGCTTCGCCAATTAATTTTAGCTTAGCTATCATGGCTTGGTTGGCTAGGACAATTCCAGCAATAGTAAAATAATCTTCCATGGATTTGATCCAAATTTCTGCATCGGCTTCCACATTCTTGCCTTTCCCGTCTTGTCTTACTTCAAAAGATTCCTTTTCTCTTGGGCTTTGTTGGGAATTATTGTGGGTGTGAGATTCTAGGAAATTTTCAACAATTTTCAACTTAAATTTTGTGAAGTTTATATAGCATTAATATTAGAGTTTGATACTCAAATTATTTCTTACTTAATTTATTAAAACAATTTCAATTAAAACTCTTTTTCCATTGCTAAAGTTGAACTGCAATTTGAGAGATTTCAAGAGAAAATAAGATTCCATTATTTATCTGATTGATAAAGTATCAATCAATCTTTATTATAACAGATGTAGAAGGTAATCTGATGGAAAGAAATATATTATTCAGATAGCTCACAAGCTCATCTTATTTTTTTTAGAAAATGATTCCCTACTACAATCTAAGTATGACACTCAGATACATCCTTTATGAAGTATCTTGGATTCTGAGAGTAGATATCTAGGAATCTATATTTTTGAGAGAATTCAAGAAATCCATCCTTTTTGTAGTTGTGGTAGCTAGAGCAACCTATGACTTTTACTCTATCGGGGCTGAAAGGATCTTCATAACTTCCTCATAGATATACCAATTTAGTTTGATCTTCTCGCCTCTAGTATATAGGGTTGAGTTTACATTGGCTTCATAAAATAGATAGATCTTGACAACTTTAGGATCTTTCATCAATTTTAACCTTTTCAGATTATTCTAAAGATAAGCTAGATGGCTTGCATCGATATAGCAGTACCCTCCACTAATCATCCAATGTCTTTCACGATATAGAGGCGAGGGGTTGTAAAATTGATTAATATTTGCATCATCTGATTTCTCTAGGCAAAACTAGATGAATGCATAGCTGACATAAACATTACTCGAAAGATCAAGAAACCTTTCCAAGATTCATTATTTTGCCATAATTCAAAAACATACAATAATAAAGATAAGAAAACATGTCCTAGGCTATGTTTACCATCCCAAAAAAAAAAACTTCTTAAGCTTACATCATATTCTATTTTAATGAGTACTCTGATACCAACTGTGAGGTGCCCGGGAGGCTCATTCCAAGGCTCACCTTTATGTAGTCCATCAGTAGGTTTTCCAAATGATGCCACCCGACACTTCCTTGGAACATCATGGGGTTTGTCACTTAGACTCCACTAAGTCTACATCGCAACGGAACTGTTCCTGAAATCAAACAGGTCTCCTAACAGCCAGCTAGTGTTAGTAATTTTGAGTTTCCACTTCCTACAAGATTACTCAAACTGAAGCGGACTTGCCATTGTACTTGGTTCAAAGAGAATGGGAGACAGAGGGGAGTGCGATATGTCAACCCTCTTGCCCATAAGGAAAAATCCAATTCCGACCCCCTAAAACAATGCAAGTTGGTTCTATCTAACGACTAGTTGGTGGTCAATTTATCGTCTTCCTATTTCTATCGTCAACTAGAAAATCTCCCAGCTAACTAGGACTATCCTATTATTGGGGACGGACCCGCCGGGGGTTACACCCACCTGCTTTCCTTTTATGAGATAGAATCATCTTTAGTTTTGTAATTACCTACAATACATTTATTGGAATATATACAACTAGCTTTCTTAATTAGTCTGTTAAATCACATGTTCCTTCACGTAATTTATCTCACGAATACAGATACAATTTAAAAAACCCTTGAGTAAAACAAATTTATTTATTATCTTGGAATATTATTACAATTTCCATCTTTTCGACCTTCTAGAAGATATAGATAATTCCATGAGGGTATTCTGCCCACCAACATTCTACTATTGTAACTAGTATCTAGGGTTCCAGGATCCCATCCTATGTCATAAAGGGGCTCGTCAGATTCTAGGAGTAATGCAAAATTTATGGCCAGAGCCCCCCCGGCACCCACATCTCCTACTGCCCGAGGCTATCCCTATGCAAAAACCTTTTGTTACAGAGCCAGTCTAAGCCTCTCGAAGTAATAACCATGACCCCCTTGGAGTAGGGTCTCGCAACTAGCTTGGGGATAGCCTAGCGTGACCTTTTCTTTTATCATGTTTTTGTCAATGTTTTTAATCAAAGATCTAAATTCTAGCAAACACAAATAGTCCTTTCAAATGTATATCAAATGATGCAATGACAATCACACCATCGTGTAGCTCACAACTTTGCATAGTCAAGGTAGACCTTAGCTTAATGTAATCTTACAATCTAATGAGGATTCTCCTACCCAACGAGAAGTGTTAAGTACATTTTTTTCAACTTGTTAAGCAAGACATAACTTAGAGATCCTTTAAATAGAGTTTCATGTTTTTAAGCATTAGTCAACACTTAACCTTGTCACGTTTGACAATACTTATATCGAGTTATTTTACTAATCTCGAGTGCACATAAATTCATATGTGCAATAACCTATTGCAACTATTTCCATCATGATTCTATGATACAAATCATAGTGATTAATCGTTTATGCGTATACTAGTATGCTTCCTAGATGAAACTGTCAATTCGTGTAAGTGTAAAATATAGAAGCTAATATTTTATGTAATTAATTAATATATGGATATTGTCGGTGTAATCTAAAAAACGCTAATATTTTTGTGAAAATTCGGTATAAACCTTATTATTTTATGTGGAAAAATAGTAGCCTAGTAGTAAATAACCTGGTTTGGCACAATGACATTGGGAATTTCATATTTTCTCACACTCGTGTTCACCACACCTGATGTTTCGTTAGTAGTTACAACTCCAGCAACCTCAAGCACTCCGGTATCTCCAACAATACCCATTCTTTGACTAATTGTGGTGGTTCTAATGGTCTTTTCACCTCGTCACTTTGGAGCCATAGCTCGCAAGTGCATTCAAGAGATAACCATGATGCCCTTGGACTAGGGACTTGTAGCTAGCTTGGGGGTAGCCTAGCGCAACCTTTTCTTTTATCTTATTTGTAAATGTTTTTAATAAGAGATATAGATTCTAGTAAACACAAACATCCCTTTCAAACTTATATCAAATGATGCAATGATAATTACACCATCATGCAGCTCAGGGCTTCGCATAGCCAAGGTAGACCTTAGCCTAATGTAACCTTATAATCTAATGAGGATTCTCCTATTGAGAGAGAGAGAGAGAGAGAGAGTACGAGAGAGATACAGAAGACATGCTCCCAAAGAATTATTCATATTGATGTAGAGTTAGTATATATAGGTGAGACCCAAGTCAAGTGAGAGATGATATATATAGTTGTAACATCCCCACTCAAACAAAGATCTCTGGCTGCGAGTGAAAAAACCCTTGGAGAGAACAAGGGAAAAACACGAGCCCCTACACATACCTACGTTACAAAAATGATCTACTATAAAGTTTTCTTGAATACAATGATACATGCCTCAATTAGTGAGACAAGAACTTGGAACAATACCAAGTGCATGTCTTAATGAACTAAAGTGAGCTTCAATAAGAGCTTTTGTGAAGATGTTTGCAACCATTTCATCACTAGGACAATGCTCCACCATAATGGAACCTTTCTTGACTTCATGTCGAACATAATGATAATGAATAGCAATATGCTTTGATTTACTATGTTGTATATAGTCTTTGGTAAGACTAATAGCACTTTGGTTGTCACATTGAAGAGGTGTACTAGATGATGAAGGATGTCCCAAATTTGCAAGTAGTTGTCAAAACCAAACTAGCTTGCAAGCTGCTAATGATGTAGCAACATATTCGGCCTTAGTTGTAGAAACTGCAACACATCGTTGTTTCTTGCTGGACCAAGAAACCAAACATCCATTTACAAAGAAACAATTCCCGCTTGTAGATCACATGGATAAATGTGAGCTTGCCCAATTAGCATCTATATATCCAATAAGGTCAAGAGAAGTTAAAGAAGATAAAGAAGAATCCTCTCGACGACGATAAATAAGACCAAATTCCTTAGTACCCTTGAGGTACTTAAGAATACGTTTTGCAACACTCCAATGAATAGTGGAAGGGGAAGAAAGATATTGTCCCAAAAAGTTAGCTGCAAATAAAATATCTGGTCTTATGTTTAAACCAATAAATTGAAGACAACCAACAAGATTAGCAAAAGTTTGATCAATGGCTGATTCTTCATTGCGTGTTGTAGATGTACCCTTGGTAGAGCTCGAAAGAATGGGAGTGTTGGCAGAGTGCGCATTTGTCAACCCAAACTTCTTAACAACTTACAGTTTTAAATAAAGAATTGCAAATTCGAGCAGAATTGTTGTCTTGAATCCAGAACTCCGATTGACAAGCGGTCTTGACAGGATTCGAGAGCACGACGACAGCTACGCACCCAGACTTGGTTTTGTTTTTAAAGACAAAATTAACTAATACTTCTAATTTAAATAAGTTCATGTATCAAATCATCACTTGTGCAAAGAATTCAATCAAGTATAAACAATGAAACAACTTATCTTCCTTGTTGTTGCTATGCATCCATAGCTCTGATACCATGTTGAGAGAGAGAGAGAGCATGAGAGAGATACACAAGACATGCTCCCAAAGAATGATTCATATTGATGTAGAGTTAGTATATATAGGTGAGGCCCAAGTCAAGTGAGAGATGATATATATAGTTGTAACATCTCCTCCCCAATGAGAAGTGTTAATTATATTTTTTTCAACTTGTTAAGCAAGGCATGAATTTTCCGTTTAGGATATCATACCCAAACATAAGCGAAATTTCTTAAAGAAACATATTGTGCCAATAACTTAATGGGATGACTTACAAATTCTTTAAATAGAGTTCACTTTTTTAAGTGTTAGTCAACATTGAACCTTGTCACATTTGATAATAATTATATCGAGTTATTTTACTAATCTGGAGTGCACATAAAGTTATATATGCAATAACCTCTTGCAACTATTTCCATCATGATTCTATGATACAAATTATAGTGATTAATCGTTTATGCGTGTAATAGTATGCTTCATAAATGAAACTGTAAATTTGTGTAAGTGTAAAATATAGAAGCTAATATTTTTTCTTATATGGATGCTTTTCATGCAATCTAACAAGTAGCTCTTGTACCATTTGATGCAAAGGCTAACATTTTTTGTAAAAATTCAACATAAATCTTATTATTTTATGTGGCAAAATAGTAGCCTTATAGCGAATAACATGGTTTGGCACGACATTGGAAATTTTGTATTTTCTTGTGCTCGCATTTGCCACACCCGATGTTCCATTAGTAGTGGCAACTCCGGCAACCTCAGGCACTCCGGTATCTCCAACAATACACGTTCTTTGACCGATTGTGGTGGTTCTAATGGTCTTTCCATCTCATCACTTTGGAGCCATCATTTGCAAGTGCATTTGAGAGATAAAGAAGGAGGAATGAATTTGGGATGGGAGAGCATAAGAGAAGATGGCTTAGTCAAAGATTAAGATAGGGGGTTGAGCTAACTCTCTCCCTTGCAGTCTCTCGGGGTAACTCCTCTCTCTCTCTCTCTCTAGCCCCCTATTGCAGCCTCTTGGAGGGGTATCCTTCTACCTCCTTCTCTCTATCTCCCTCTCCAGCCTCCCGGGGTCTCCTTGTGCCTCTATAAACTCATGTCCATGCCTCTTATTTATAGCTTGATTAGAGAAGAAGGATTGTGGCTAAGAAGAAGAGCTCTTTATAGAGGGGATCTTGGAAAAATCAACAATCTCAAACTTCTAAGATGCAATCTGATGCTCAATTCACAAATTTGATGGTTTCATTGGCTTCGAAAGGGGGTAAAACGTTGTCGTATTGTTGCGCATTCGAGGTGTGAAAACCACCCAAAAGTTGTGTGTGTGATTTGATACTTTGTACATACTTACTCGTTATGTTTGCTCTTTTATTTTATGTGGGTAATATAGTGAAGAGGGGTTTGAAGCAAGAGGAAGAAATAAGTCGTGATGAGTAGACATACATGATTGCCCTTCAAGCCTGTGGTGCACTTACAAATGCAGAAGCTATTGTTTGGGAGGAACAATTGCCTCTACTTGGGTTTCCAGAAATTGGCCAGACATTGCATCATGATGCTTGTATGAGGGGTTATACTTCAGATGTCTTTGTTGGTAGTGACCTTGTGAGTATGTATGGAGCACATGGGACCATACAAGAAGCAGAGAGTATGTTTATCGGCTTACCATTTCGAAATGTCGTATCATGGAGTGCAATGGCTATCTCTTTGGCTTACCTTTATGGACACCATCCCAAGTTGAATGATGGAAATGCATTTCACGTGTTGGCTGCTGCTTCTTTTCTTGATTTGCAGGACTTATATGCCATTTGTACTGATTTCATCATTTCTGAAATAGGGACAAATAATTTTATGTCATCTTAGGCTTTTGCTGAAAGCCAAGATTGTCAGGAAGGCTTGTTGGGGCAAGCCACTTGAAGTTTCTTGCAAATACTTTGTATATTCTAGCTTTGAAGGCTATTTTGGGGGGAAAGCTTTCTCTCGGGAGGCGCAGGAAAATTCGAAAAAGGGTTTTTCTATTCGGGGAAACCACTTATTTTGGAGGGAGATTCGTGTTTTGGTGAGACGCTGAAGAAAACAACGAAGATGGAAGGCGCTGAAAAAAATTGGAAGGATCGGCAATCTTAAGAGTGTTGCTGGCTTTGAGTGCTTTGACTGCAATCAAAGATAGAAGTCAAGAGGGTAATATGGATCAAGACCATGAGGAAAGCTTGTCTATAGTAAGGGATTTGAATACAGCAATTGAGCTTTTGTGGCAAGCTCTTAGCAATTGTGCTGGTAAGATTGAGGGTAGGCTTGCTGTATCGGCATCTGCTTCATCAAGTAGCTTCTCTATGGTGGCTGGTGGTTCTGCTGTAGCACCTCCACTTTTGCCAGGAACCCAGAGAGTTTTACCTTTCATTGAAGCTTTCTTTGCTTTGTGTGACAAGCTGAGATCAGTTCCAGCATCTACAGTAAATTAGGAGCAGTGATGTTATTCCCAAGGAGGAACGCGTTGAAGCATCAACTTCTAGCTCTGAAGAAAAGTTGGATCCATGTGCAATTCTTTTGAGCTTACCGAGTGAGGAGCTTCGAAAGCTTTGCTTGCTTCTTGCACGTGAAGGACTCTCAGAGCTGGCATATTCACGAGTTTCAGAGGTGCTCAATAAGCTAGCTGATTTGGCAGCCCCACATCGACGCCTCTTTATTACAAAACTGGCAGATGCTGCTAGAAACCTAAGTAGCTCTACTGTCGACAATCTGAAAAACCTTGCACATGCAGACTCTTTACCGATAAGTACAGCTTCCATGGTTGGATCAGCTTCTTTCGTGCGACTTACCTACAGTTAAAGAACATTTGAGATATTGAAAATCTTTACACAGCAGCTACCCATAGCTTAGGAAATTGATCTCTATTGGGTTCCATTACAGACAGAAAATTTCAGTGGTACAGATATGCAAGTGATCTTAAATGATACTCAAATGAAGGCAGTCACAATTGTTGAGATGATGCAAGCATTTAAGGGCACAGAATCTGTCATCTGCAGATGTTTAGCTGTTAGAAGTACCTAACTTTTGCACACAGAGAGCCACCGAAATCCTTAATGAGTAATATTCAAATCTTTGGATGTTGCAGGATGATTAAGTGATGCCTGAAGGGGTTATTGACTTCCCTCTTGTGTGGGTCAAACTACATCACTCAACCCATACATTTCATTGAACTACGAAAATTTTACTGGTCAGTCTGGAAAAGATTGCAGCTGTACAAGCTCTACACCTACATAATGTGGAGAAGACAAAAATGTTCCATGATCATAATGGAGTCAGGAAATTTCTGAATGTTTTGACAAAGGCATGCTTTTACTATGCCACCCTATGAGTTAAAGTCTGTTGCTGGTGGATCTTTCTTATAAAAAATAACACAAAACATGTTGGGATTGATTGCATTGAAGTACCTTGGAATCCTGTATTGAGCTTTACAAATGGTGAAGAGCTTTTGCATTTTCAAAAGACTGCATCTATACCTGAAAAAGGGCTGCTAGCTCAACTGGTCATCACTGATAAAATAGTGACAACAGCTTTGTGCAAAGGTTTTGGACTGAATGCTGGCAGAATCAGAGGACGATGTCTGACTATCAATAACAGAAAATTTTTGATAGTATGCATGTATATTTTTTTAAATCGACTTTAGTACAATTCTATGAATCAATTTCCTTGATACCTTGATTCAAACACAAAGCTTGAAGACAGATTGATTATGCATATGTTCAACTCCTATGAACTGAAAGCAACCAGACATTGAAGGATGAATTCTATGCTTAGCTGAAACTTGCTTTTGATCTTATCATTGCTGCATAGATGAGGTCTCAATTCAATGAAAGTTTGGCGGATCTCTTACTGCACACAGATTCTTTCATCTTCGCATCTTTGCTGATCTTCTATCCAGAAATTAGTCAAGGTCTTCTGTAGACGCGACTTTGCTCTCGAAAGCACTTCGACATCTTTGGTGAACCCGACGTGGAAGCGTCGCAAAAATTTCAGGATGGGAGATACTTCAGCTTCTATTTCAGCCTCTTCCACGATTCCACTGCGTCCTCTACTTCAGCTCCATCAATGACTGCTGCGTCAAGTACTTCAACAGAGGATCTAAAGCAGATTTTGCAGAATATGTCCATGTATATGCAGCTCCAAAATCAGCAGACACAATTGTATATGCAGCAGCAGCAACAATTGCATCAACAGCAGTTGTCTCAGCAAAGGCAACTCTATTCGGAGCAGGAGAATGCAAACAGCGTGACTAAGGCTATTGAAGCAGTTGAGAATGAGAAGAAGCTATTTGATGGCCGTAATGTTTCAGCATATTTGAAGACATATGAGATCAAGATGGGGTTTTTCGGAGTTCCAGCTGGACTTATGAGTAAGTATTTCCTTCGTCTTGTCACACCCGCTTTGAGGGCAAAAGTGACTGATCTTTTTATTCAAAATACACATTGGCAAGATTTTAAGAAGGCCCTGAAAGAAGAATATTTCCTTGAGGACTTTGGTATGGCTACTCGGCGGTCATTCCGAGAGTGGGTCTACATGCCAAACGCTGCTTCAGAGTTGATTCAAGAATTTGAAGAGGGGTATAGTCAGCTTGATGCCATTGAACAAAGAGCATTGGATGTTGAAAAAGTTGAGCTTTTCTTGCAAGCTGCAGATCCTGCTCTTCAGGAAGCGTTGGGTGAGCTTCTTGAGGATCGCACGAAGCCTATGGGTCTTAAAACGGATTGGCAGGATGCCCAGGATGTAGTCTCGACTTTGACCAAGAGGAGGATATGGAAGACCCGCTTACAGAATGGTTCCATGACACCGTCATCATCATCTGCTCCTATGCCTGCTTCTATTCTTGTTATTTCTTCTCCTCCTCAGACAGTTTCTTGGCCTATGCCAGTGTCTACTGTTTCCACTCCACCTATTCCTCCTGTTCCACGATCGATGCCTACACCTTTTGCTCCAAAACCATCCGCTCCATCGGTGCCTACCTCTCTTGATGACATAATCAAAGGCATAACGGATTTGACACTAGAGTCAGTTAAAGTGGAGTTGGTGGGAAAGTTGAAAGAGCAGTTTGCTTTGACTGCGCCTACTACTTCTTCTAGTGCTCCTACTGCACCTAGGAGTACTCCTAGTGCACCTAGGAGAGATTGGAGATGCATTTGGTGCGATAGTACGGACCATCAGCATTGCAGGGATTGTGAATCTTTTCAGGATGCAAGGAGGAAGAATTTGGTATATTGGGGACAAGATGGTAAGATTTGGTTGACTGAGACAGGAGCTCCACTTGTTTGCTACCAACTTTGGTAAAGGTGGAATGAAAAAGTTAGTGGATGACATGGTTGTGCATACATCTTATGCGACAGCTAGAGGTGATGCTTCTGCATATGGAGTCCAGATTGAGAAGGGATCAGAGACTCAGTCAGCACTATGGACTTATGGTATGGAGACTGCAAACAAGGGAAAAATTCAGCAAACTGTTTTGACTAGTACAGGCTCTAGCATCAGATCAGAGACAGGTTGGGATTCGCCTGTTGAGGTACTCTATTTATGCTTATTTGGCTAAGTCTCATGGAGCTGATGTACTTGTTGAGGAGAAGCGTAAGAGAGATGAAGAAAATCCAAGTGCAGCTAAGAAGACTAGAGGGGGTGAGTTTGTTACACCACCTACTATAGGGCCATCTTTGAGACCAGGGCCAGATCGACAGATGGAAGATGCTCAAAAGAGAGAAAAGAGGCAAGATCTAACAATTGCCTCTACTTGGGTTTCTGGAAATTGGCCAGACATTGCATCACGATGCTTGTATGAGGGGTTATACTTCAGATGTCTTTGTTGGTAGTGGCCTTGTGAGTATGTATGGAGCACATGGGACCATACAAGAAGCAGAGAGTATGTTTATTGGCTTACCGTTTCGAAATGTCGTATCATGGAGTGCAATGGATATCTCTTTGGCTTACCTTTATGGACACCATCCCAAGTTGAATGATGGAAATGCATTTCGCATGTTGGCTGCTGCTTCTTTTCTTGATTTGCAGGACTTATACGCCATTTGTACTGAGTTCATCATTTCTGAAATAGGGACAAATAATTTTCTGTCATCTTAGGCTTTTGCTAAAAACCAAGATTGTCAGGAAGGCTTGTTGGGGCGAGCCACTTGAAGTTTCTTGCAAATACTTTGTATATTCTGGCTTTGAAGGCTATTTTGGGGGGAAAGCTTTCTCTCGGGAGGCGTAGGAAAATTCAAAAAAGGGCTTTTCTATTCAGGGAAACCACTTACTTTGGAGGGAGATTCGTGTTTTGGTGAGACGCTGAAGAAAACGACGAAGATGGAAGGCGCTGAAAAAAATTGGAAGGATCAGCAATCTTAAGAGTGTTGCTGGCTTTGAGTGCTTTGACTGCAATCAAAGATAGAAGTCAAGAGGGTAATATGGATCAAGATCATGAGGAAAGCTTGTCTATAGTAAGGGATTTGAATACAACAATTAAGCTTTTGTGGCAAGCTCTTAGCAATTGTGCTCGTAAGATTGAGGGTAGGCTCGTTGTACTGGCATCTGCTTCATCAAGTAGCTTCTCTATGGTGGCTGGTGGTTCTGCTGTAGCACCTCCACTTTCGCCAGGAACCCAGAGAGTTTTACCTTTCATTGAAGCTTTCTTTGCTTTGTGTGACAAGCTGAGATCAGTTCCAGCATCTGCAGTAAATCAGGAGCAGTGATGTTATTCCCAAGGAGGAACACGTTGAAGCATCAACTTCTAGCTCTGAAGAAAAGTTGGATCCATGTGCAATTCTTTTGAGCTTACCGAGTGAGGAGCTTCGAAAGCTTTGCTTGCTTCTTGCACGTGAAGGACTCTCAGAGCTGGCATATTCACGAGTTTCAGAGGTGCTCAATAAGCTAGCTGATTTGGCAGCCCCACATCGACGCCTCTTTATTACAAAACTGGCAGATGCTGCTAGAAACCTAAGTAGCTCTATTGTCGACGATCTGAAAAACCTTGCAGATGTAGACTCTTTACCGATAAGTACAGCTTCCATGGTTGGATCAACTTCTTTCGTGCGACTTACTTACAGTTAAAGAACGTTTGAGATATTGAAAATCTTTACACAGCAGCTGCCCATAGCTGAGGAAATTGATCTCTATTGGGTTCCATTACAGACAGAAAATTTCAGTGGTACAGATATGCAAGTGATCTTAAATGATACTCAGATGAAGGCAGTCACAATTGTTGAGATGATGCAAGCATTTAAGGGCACAGAATCTGTCATCTGCAGATGTTTAGCTGTTAGAAGTACCTAACTTTTGCACACAAAGAGCCACCAAAATCCTTAATGAGTAATATTCAAATCTTTGGATGTTGCAGGATGATTAAGTGATGTCTGAAGGGGTTATTGACTTCCCTCTTGTGTGGGTCAAACTACATCACTCAACCCATACATTTCATTGAACTACGAAAATTTTACTGGTCAGTCTAGAAAAGATTGCAGCTGTACAAGCTCTACACCTACATAATGTGGAGAAGACAAAAATGTTCCATGATCATAATGGAGTCAGGAAATTTCTGAATGTTTTGACAAAGGCATGCTTTTACTATGCCACCCTATGAGTTAAAGTCTGTTGCTGGTGGATCTTTCTTATAAAAAATAACACAAAACATGTTGGGATTGATTGCATTGAAGTACCTTGGAATCCTGTATTGAGCTTTACAAATGGTGAAGAGCTTTTGCATTTTCAAAAGACTGCATCTATACCTGAAAAAGGGCTGCTAGCTCAACTGGTCATCACTGATAAAATAGTGACAACAGCTTTGTGCAAAGGTTCTGGACTGAATGCTGGCAGAATCAGAGGATGATGTCTGACTATCAATAACAGAAAATTTTTGATAGTATGCATGTATATTTTTTTAAATCGACTTTAGTACAATTCTATGAATCAATTTCCTTGATACCTTGATTCAAACACAAAGCTTGAAGACGAATTGATTATGCATATGTTCAACTCCTATGAACTGAAAGCAACCAGACATTGAAGGATGAATTCTATGCTTAGCTGAAACTTGCTTTTGATCTTATCATTGCTGCATAGATGAGGTCTCAATGAAAGTTTGGCGGATCTCTTACTGCACACAGATTCTTTCATCTTCGCATCTTTGCTGATCTTCTATCCAGAAATTAGTCAAGGTCTTCTATAGACGCGACTTTGCTTTCGAAAACACTTCGACAACGTAGGACACCTGTTGAGAAATCTTCTAGATCACTCCTTCTTCTCCCTGTTTGGAGTGTTGTTTGCTGCTTGTAAACTGTGATCGCGACACATGTGATTTTACCAATCCTTCTTTTTTTTAATTAAATCTCCAAAACTGTGTGAAAAAACCACTTTCTTTTTGTACATGACACCTTGTTCTAGAATTTTCCATAGATTTTTAGGATATTTACAATAAATAATATCCAAAATATAAAAATTATGCTAGTTAAATAAAAATCTAGTATTTTTGGACCATCCATACAATACACATTGATACTAATTATTAATATGGCTCATAACTCTCATTCACATGGTAACTTCTGTGATGGGTGGCTACAATCCTTGTCAATCTGAAAAATGGTGGGTTATGATCCTCGATTTTTTTAAAAATTGTTAGTTAGTTAGTTATTAATGTTAGTTAGTTTTTACTTTAGTTAGTAACCTTAATAACTTACTGATTGACTAACTAACTTTTGAACTAACCAACTAACTTTTAATTGCATGGAAGTATTACAGCTATCATGGTCTCATTTATCCACTCTTACATTAGGGGGAGCAACACAAAAATTGCCTCCAGGATTTGGCACCTACTATCCTAGATTGATCTCTTACTCCCCCACTTCCATCCAAACTCTTGTACCCATAACCCTATCCCTCATTAAGCTAACCCTATTAATATTAATTTCCCCTCTCCATCTTCTACACCCAAAAATCTTAGGATACATGTGACTTCTCCCAACTTCTCACACTTGATCCACTACCATATAGGTTAGCTCATCATGAACACAATGGAGGAGGGTCATCATTATATTGTAGGGCTTATTTTGTAGGTATACAAGCATAGCATAGGAGAGAAATGGAGAAATTAGGACACCAAGAAAATTGACTATAACTGGAATATTTTTCTTCACCTAATCATGATTCACTTGAGGATTTACTTATGAATTGAGATATTGTTTTTGATGGAATCATTCAAGGCTTCAAGTTAAAGCCCATCAATATCAAGGAGAGTTAATTTATATTGGTTTATCCTAATTTATGTTTTTAAATAAATCTTTCAAGAAACAAATTTGCAAAGAACAAAAGTCATGTGGTTGGATAGGAATATCTCATCCACTATATTAGTTAAAATATTTGGACCAAATTAAAAGTCAATGAAAAACGCAAAAAAGGGTGGTTTATTTCTATGCAAATGTTCTAAGATTTTTATTATGTTAATGTACAACATTCCTAAAAAAATATTAAACCTAGCTTTTGAGTAGAAAATATGGAAAAAGAGTAAGGGTGCATTGGTACCTTTGGATGAAGAAAAGCAAGGATCACTTTACTATGACAATCTATTTAGATGATGCAGATATGAACAAATGTAAGTGCAACCCTTCAAAGTCTATCTAAAACCATGGATATGAGATCCCAATTTAGGACTTGTGATGAATTGATTGGAAGAAGGAAAAGAATAAGCTTATAAATGTGATGAGTTGTCCCAACATGCATTGCCAATTTTTCAAACCCTTGAAAATACCAATATTACCAATTTTTATGTTCATTTCTTGTACTTCTATTGGTTTCAAATTTGTGTTATTAGAATGAGATACTTCAAGTTATATATAATTAAACTCAAAAATTATAAATGCAACGAGTTGCATGCTAAAAATGGTCTTATTATAATACGAAGGATATAAAACTTTCGTTAACTCTCCAAATCTACTAGAGTCTTTGAGAATATCAAAGGTGTATAAATGCCTTGTAGAATAAACAAATATTTAAGTCTTATAACCTAATTCACAAAAGGATCTTTGAGAGAAAAAATGAATCAAATATCAAATTAGATTTTGCAACCTATGCCTCATTGCTTGGTGTCCTTTGAGATGTATTTGCTTGAAAACTATAAGAGTAACACTTGTTAGTTGATAAGTTGCACATTCTAAGCAACACCATTTAGATCCCATTGAACACATGGGCTTAGTTAATTAGATTGCTTGAGGGTCTACCTTGTAGAAAAAGTAGTTGGCTTGATCCATCAGAATAAATCTAGGTTTCTAATGACTCAAGTAAGATCGCCTATAATAGGATTCTCATGTTAAGCTAAGAGAGCCACTTATGTCATAAGTCAAATATTGAAGTGGTAAGCAATGCATTTGGTTCAATGAGAGTGAAAAATGAGGGGGAGAATGTAAAGAAGGCCTAATCTAGTTAAACTACACTAGCATCTAATGCCTAGAAATAAGAAATGTAACAGAAAAATGATAAATTATCATCAATCTATGCATCATGGAATCCATGGATACTACAAGTACAAAGAAAGTACAAAAAATGTAACATCTTAATCCTAGAATAAAAGTTCTTGTTGGATTCTTGAAAATAATGTCAAAAGATGATTACATTGGCACCTTGTGCCTCTTTTATGTTAACCCCTTAAGCCTCTAAATTAATAATTCTCTTCTAGCTTTAGTACAAAGACTTATCGAAAGCTTTGTCCTCAAAGTTGGAGACAAAAAACTTTGAAAATTTGCATGTTGACTTGAATAGGGGTTGTAAAAGAAAAATGGCCACCATAACTCAAGATATACTTTTCCAAATGAGAAAATGAAGTATCTAAATATAGAAGACAATGTATAATACCCATGCAAACCATAAAGACCCAATTTTGATGGAGTTAGGCTAATTATTTGTATGCAAAAAATTATTACAACAAGATCTAAGTGGTTCCATAACATCATGAAGTAGCCAAGAGGCCCACCTCGATCAAAAGAAATACCAATACATTAGTCATCACACACCCAACAATAATCATCCTCACTCAAATCAAAAGATATTCCAAGGCTATCATCCAATCATATGCATATGCATTTCAAGGATTATGTCCATAGGTATTCCCATCAAAGAATGCTTATGTATCCAAAAGAACAATTTCTCTTGTTTGTTTCATACCATAATTATGCATAGGCTAATGTAGACTATCATATGCACCATTGTATAATGATTCATTGTCTTCAAGACATTCAATTTCAACACAAGCATCTTGAGCTTGCTCTTCGTCTTCATCAACCTCTTGTCCATAAATACCTTCTTGGTCTTCATCATTCTCATCTTCTTGTTCTTCTTTATCTTCAAGTTCTGGTTCTTCATCTTCATCTTCATATTCCCACCACTCTTGCAATCAAATCGTTCACCTTTGTAGTAGGTGAATTAATAATATCAACATTTTTTCTATTAAATTGAATTTATCAAAAAAATGTTGGTTAAGAATTAAATAAGGAGATCCACTTTATATTTTTAGCATTTTTAGGAAATTTTTGACTATTTTATGAGTTTTAAAAATAATGTTTCGAGAATTGATGCACTTTAGAACTTAATTTCTTTTCAATTTTTATTTTCAATTGGTGTTAGAAATCCTAGCTAATGTTAATAATCCATAATTAAGAAAATATTTTTTAGAAATTTGGGTAATTTTTACTTCTTTTCTAAATTTATTATGATTTTATCAAGATTTTATTGAATTTTCATGAAATTTGTAACCTTCGTTAAAAATTTTTAAATATTTTTCTATTTTTATTGACTATTTTTAATTGATAAAATTTTTTCCATTGTGTCTGTAAATTTGCTGATTTTTTTGCACATTCTTTAGTTTATTTGGATTTTTAATGATGGGGGTAAGTCACAGAGTGGAGGGGCACATAGCGGAGGGAGTTGGCGTGGAGGGAAGGTGCAGCCGAGTGGAGAGATGGAGGCGTGGCCTCAGGCGGCGCGTGTGCCGACGGGGGTGTGGTGCAGTGGGGCGACTCCAGGGCAGCTCCTCAGACACGGTCAATGGTGACTCTTAGATGGCCAGCGGTGATGCGTGGTGGCTCCTTGAGTGGCCAATGCCGTGGTCTCGGGCGATAGCGGCTGACAGCCTGGCGACCAGGCTAGGTCCTCGGGCAGGTTGGGTCCTCGAGTGGTTATCTCAAGTGTGTTGTGTGCCAATCAATGTGGCGGGCGGCCCCATCAACGTGGCGGAGGAGTGGGAAGAAGGAAGGAAGCTGGAGGAAGACGGGAAGGGGAGGAGGAGAGGAAAAGAAGGAGATGAGGGAAGAGGAAGGAGAAGAAGAGGAGGGGGAAGGAAGGGGAGAGGCGGGACGAGAAGAAGGAGGAGAAGGGAGAGGAGGAGGGTAGAGAAGAGGAGGGGAGAGAGATAAGCAGGAGGAGATGGAGGAGGAAAGGGGGGCTACGCAGGCGTGTGGGGAGAGAGAAAGAGGGGAAAGAAAGGGAGAGAGAAAAGAAGAAAGAGGAGAGAGAGGAGGGAAGAGGGGGAATCAGATGGGGGGAAAGTTTTTTTTTAATTGTTAACTTAATTTTTAGAGAGGAGGGAAGAGGGGGAATCAGATGGGGGGGCAACACGGCAGTCAAAGCATACGCACGAGGGAAGAACATCATGACAGACGTGTAGAAAATCGGGAAAACGTGGGTGTTCGCATGAAAATACGTGAAATGGAAAAACACAAATTAACAGAAAAATTAATAACGAATAAACTAAGCATCGGATGAATGAATAGAAAAAAGGAAAAAGAAGCTCGAGGATGAGAAGAAGAGGGTGGAAAAGTGAAATGGGATGTCTGGGGACAATTTAGGGTGGGCACATGGAAAAAATGAGAAAATCGAGCTTGCAAATACACACGGGAAGTAATATCGAAAAATCTATTAGTCAAAACCAAGGGCAAATAGAATGAAAAATATTAGAGATGAGATGATAGACAACAGTCACATCAAAGCGTAGTTGCGACAGAGATAAGACCCGTTCGCATGGGAAAAATAGTAAAAACACACAAAAAAGGAATAAAACTTAATACGAAAAAATCCAACAATCGAAACAAAGAAGGATGAAAGCAAAAAATGTCTACAAGGATGTGATAGATAGGATAGGTAGGGTAGAGCATGGTTTCAAGGATAGTAGGATATGTTCGCAATGGAAAAAACGACAATAATATAGACAAAAACAAAGTCAAAAATTAATATGAGAAAATTTGTGCATCGAAACAGAGTACAACAAAAAGGAAAAATGTCAAAGGAAACCCATGGAATATGGCAATTAGGTCAAAATACATTTTTGATTGGCGTTTACATGGAAAAAATAGAAAAAATGAGCATAAAAACACACAGAAAAATTAATAACATAAAATTTGTGGGCCAGAACATGATGGAGGAAAAAGAAAAATTGAGCAAGGGAGCAAGATGGACAAGGCTGTCAAGTTAGAATTGAATTTTGAGGTGATTAGGGTAGGTTCGCATGAAAAAAGAGTCAAAAATATATACAAGAATTCTCAAAAAGATGAAAAATTTAATAACGGACAAACCGTGCACCCAAAGGATGAGTTGTAAAAAGGAAAAATGACAAAGTAAAGGTTTAGGTTGGGGCGATCACATCTGAGCGTTGTTTCAAAGTGAAAAGGGTATCTTCACATGGAAACATGTCAAATTTATAGAAAATATTTCACAAATTAATAATTCATGATCCGTGGTTCAGAACTAAGGGCTATAAAAAGGAAAAGTGGTCAATTCAAAGGGACAAACAAGGCTGTAAGGTTAGATTTTAATTTAGGGGAACATAGGGTGCATTCACATGGAAAAGTGGCAAAACAAAGGATATAAAGGCAAACGAACAAAGAATGGCCCTAGGACAACACGGTGAAAATAGGATGGGTGGGTGGGGAAGGGACCCCATCAGGGAAAAATCAAGATATGGCATGCATGAATGATCAGATAGAGATGTTTCCATGAAGGTATATTGAACAGACGTGCAGGGACGCATCCCCACACTTAAGACTTTAATAGATCGGATTGACTACTCAACACGAGCCTAACACTTGACCACAACTCATACCCATACGCCACCATACTTAAAACATGATCGACTCTTGTAAACAAAATGGGTAGGGTTAGAAAAACTTGGCCCGAGTTGTAGATGGTCGAGGTGAACCATCGTCACTGACAAGTGAAGGATTATAGTCCTCAACAAGAGGTACCATAGCTCGCCACATCACACTCATCCAGCATGGCAGGGACCATGCAGCAATACCCAAGGAGGTAGCATTGTTGAGGAAGGGTTGGTGAAGTTGTCCATTGCAAAGTATACATCACTTGATCTCGATAGTTGCTCATGTTGGAATGATAGATCAACCACTCGCACCATGACTCATGTCAATCAATGGAAAGGATTGAAACCCATAGCTCACACTTGGTTTAGAAATTGACAAGAGGGATGATTGAGAGGGAGTATGCCAATGTGCACAATTGATGGTGCATCAATGCATCCCAACCCATTTGGCATAGGTGCAAGAAGGAAGGAAGGCCAGGGAGCCTTGTAGTGCAATGCACCAAACAAAATGAGGTGTATCATGATGGCGAATGAGGCCCAGACTCGTGTGTACATAGCAAAATAGGAACGTACCTATCTTCAATGGTTGTAATGTCCCTCAATCCTCACCTCTCAGTTGATGAAAGGGAAATTAATCATGCTCAACTCCCCCTCTATCTCATGCTCTATTAATAGATACAGGAGGGCAACCCATTCTTCACACCCATTGAAATAAGCCTTACTACCACTTGTGCAAAGGTTGTATGCCATGTACGCAATTGATAGTGCAACAGTGCATCTCGCCCTATGCTCGCATATGTTGTGAGAAGGAAGGCTAGTGAGCCTTATAGTTCAGTCTATAGAAACAATTTGTACTTTGTGCATTGAGAGGCCCAATCCATGCATACAACACTCCATTTTTACATCTCACCTCTCATTTGAAGTTAAAGAGCAAGGACTTGTCAATCATCCCACCCTCTGTCTCATGCTCTATTGATGAATACAAAGGGCAGCCCATACTCACATCCGCATCCAATTAGGATGAAAGCTCACATTGCTCAAGGATTATCAATGAAGATTGGCTTCGACTCATTGGTGATACCGATTTGTATTGGTTGATGAAGAGGTATACCCAAGGAGGTAGCCAACAAGTTTGGTACTTGGATTGCACACAAGAAATATTGTCTACTGTAAGAGTCAGAAGCACTGATGGGGTTATAGGATTCAGCGCACCAAGGGAGACGGCTTGGAATTGCCTTTGAAAGAGTTTTGGTAGTGATTTGGCTATCCTAGATTGCAGGGTTTTATCATCTTTTCCATAGTTAGCTTCCTGTCCAAGGTATGTGCCACCTTTTCTTGGAACGAGGTCTATTATGACAAGGAATCTCTTCCTTTTCTCCAATAACAGTTTTGATTTGATTTTTTAGTTTTCTTTTTTTTTCCTATTCCCAAGGGTGTCTCCACCTTTTCTCGAAGAAAAGATCAGTATGACAACAGGGACCGAAGTCATTTTCTCCCATAATCGATATATATATATATATATATTCTCTTTTTCATTTTGTTTTTTTGAAAGAGGAGAATGGCAAGAAAACCATGTATCTGAAATCCTCATCACCTCTACTGGATCAGATGGAAAGGGAGCAACATTGGGGTGGAATGTGGCAGTCAGGGGCTAGAAGAACGAGGCCACCTCATCAAGATAAGCAGGAGGACTATCAAGAGCAATAGGCAAAGCTTTATTAATCGATGTGCAAGGAATGAAGGGACTATCGGTGGTGATTATTAAGATCCCCAGGGAGGGTAATACTTCTTGAGGCGATAGCCATTAATCGGGAAGGGATCATCAAAAGAATTTACTATTTGCACTTAGACAGAGCCATTAGGATTGATGGCAAGTACCTTATAGGGCCCATCCATCGTTGTTGAAGATTTTTTTGGATACTTGTGAAATCTGGAGTCGTAAGAAAGGACTAAGTCATCTTCCTTAAACTCCTTCTACTTGATGAAACTGTCATGGTAGGCATTTCTTTGCACTTGCATGGCTTCCATGCACTATAGGGTCATCTTGCAAGTCTCATCTAGATATTCTAGATGCAAGAGATGGCGTTATAGGGACTCAAGCACTCTTTGATAGCGACAATCAAAGAGGGTAGCTTTAGTTCAATAGGGAAGACGGCTTCTATACCATACACCACTAGAAAGGGGTATATCTTGTAGTAGTCTTATGGGAGTTTTTTAATGCCTAGAGGGCCTCTGTAAGTTTATCATCCCAATCACGATGATGTGCAGCAATCGTCCTTGTTAGAATCAAGCTGAGGATGCGATTGATGACCTTGACTTGGCCGTTGGCTCTAGGATATGACTCTATCAATTGTTCCATAATCTTGTTGAGAAAGTGCGTACCTTTGTCACTTATGAGCTCTAGGAGACTGCCAAAATGGGTGTTGATGTTCTTGTCAGGAACAAAGCCACGCTATTGCCATTATCCCACTTGAGAGCTTTGGCTTCACACCAGTTCGTCACATAGTCCATATACACACCAAGATGTATATGTTCCGCTTCCTTTTGGCTGGCGGATAAATGGGGCCAACAAAGTCAATTCCCCATTTCTCAAACGGCCTTAGGGGAAGGATGGGTTGTAGTGGCATAGCGCTAGATGTGGTACGCTTTCCAATTTGTTAACAAGTATCACAATGTTGTAGTAGTCATAAGTGTCCTTGTGGAGGATTGACCACCAATATCCTACTAGCAAGGCCTTTCTAGTTGTAGCTTCTCCTACGAAATGTCCTCCACAGGGCTCACCATGACATGCTTTCAGCACTATTCTAATCTTTTCTCTTGCAATACATTTATGTAGTACTTTATCTTTGTTTTTCTTGTATAGTATACCACCTAACAGGGTGTAGGGGGCCGATTCCAACATAAGTTTCTTCTTCTTACGACGGTCAAAGATACCAAGAAGATATTGTTGCATTGCTAAGAGATCGGCTATGTCCACGTACCATGGGGTTACTGTTTTGACTAGAAAAAGGGAAGCATCAGGAAGGTTTGGATCATCCCGATTCTCTTTGTCACTTTGCGGGATCCATGATAGATGATCAGCTCTAGGACATGGGAGTGACCTGATTTAGTGACCACTTCAAAGTCAAACTCCTGAAACAGAAGGAGCAATGTTATCATTCTTCCCTTCACATGTGCTTTGTTCATAAGGAGAACAAGGCCTCATGATCCACATAGAATTTGAAATGCATAAATAGTGCCAAAATTTCTCCAAGACGATTACCATTGCCAAGCATTTAAGCTCCATCATTGTATAGTTTCATTCTCTATCAGCTACTTTTCAACTTACATAATAGATAGGTTGATCTAAATTGAGGATCCTTTTTGGCATATGACTACTTCTAGGCCTTCGAATGACACATTAGTGTGCACATGGATCTCCTTCGTCCAATTAGGAGGTTGCAAGATGGGTGCTTCAATCAGGCACTACTTCAAAGTGTTGAATGCCTCATCACAATCAATGGTCCATGTAAACTTTGTATCTTTCCTCAAGAGCTTATGCAGGGGGGATACCTTTGTTGCAAAGTGCGCAATGAATATTCTATAGTAGCCCACATGGCCAAGGAATCCCCTCAACTATTTGAGGTTAGTTGGTATTGTTAAAGTTGCAATCTTCTCGATCTTGGTAGGGTCTATTGCTATCCCCTATGCAGAGACAATGTGGCCCAAAAGAACCGACGAGACTCCGAAGACACATTTATTGAGGTTGAGAGAGATCCCATACTCTCGACATCTGTCAAAGCATTGTTGATTTTGAAATGCGGCCATCGTCACTCGTTGGAAAGAAGCAGGAGTGTTACAGAGCCCAACAGCATCACTTTATAAGCAAAGGTTTCCCATTCTGTTGTGAAGGTATTTTTGGATTGATCTTCTTTTGCGATCTGAACTTGGTTGTCTCCACTGAATCCATCCAAGAGGGAATGGAGCTCATGGCGTGCCACTGTGTCCAACAGTTTGTCTATGAAAGGGATAAGAATAAGATCCTGATTAGTCTTAGAATTCAACTTTCAGAAGTCCACATATATTCACAACTTTCCATACTTCTTAGTACTACCATGATGGGTGAAACCCATGTTGAGATATCGAGCTCCACTCGTGATATGCCAGGGTGACCGTTGTGCATTTATGTCACCAACTTGTTAGCTGCAGATGCGGTTGGTACACCGCCCATGAATGATAGCTAGATGACTGCTATCCTTATCTACTCTAGTTCGTGGTTCAGTTAGTATGCCACCTTAGTTAGTTGAGTTTGGTTTGAGACCCATATATAGGGTTCTTTTATTTCTTTGTATGAGAGTTATTTTTGGCTTACACAACTAAGAAGAGGAAAACTGTTTTCAGCCTCCACCTTTGTGCATATTCCCCCATTGTGCAAGCAAGAAAGCTACAAGTGAGACTCCTTCCTTCTCTCCCACAATCTTAACATGATATCAGAGCCTTTTTCGTGGTAAGGAGCTAAAGAAAGCAAACCAAGTTCGCGGTGTTCTGGTAAGAGGACCAGTGTTGCTTTCATTTTTCTGTTTTGGGAGCAAGTCTCTGCAGGTAGCACAGTCGCCGGAAAGTGCAAGAGTGCATTGTCCCAGATTGAGACGCCCTTCGCAGTGTAGCAAGAGGGCAGTATATACTGCGGGAAATGGCTTTAGGCCTTGGTTGCTCTGTTTTTTTTATTTGAGGCCATTTTGGGGCCTGTTTTGGAGGCGGAAGTTTTCTCCACGCACTCAGGAAAAGGCCCTGTTTTATGCTGTGCGACCACTGTTCTATAGTGAGAGTGGAATTTTGGTGCCGAGAAGTGCTTAAAAATAGCTAAAAATTATGAACATCGAGGGAAAAATATTCAACGTCGAAGGCAGCGGCTCGATCTAGGATGATTTTAAGCGCCAAAGTACTTTAAAGGCGCCTGAGAGACACTTGCTGATTTTTCATAATTTTTCACACAGTCGTGCAGGTTGATACGAGTTACTGGCCAATGCAGAATGCCGAGCCAAACGCCCAAGATTTTTCAGAGCTCAATTCGGAGTCCGGACAGGGAAATGGCCAAGAAACCGATCAAGATGCGAAGAGGTGGACAAAATTTGGCCAAAATGGGCAAGTGACCCTTGGGAGCCCAAAATTTAAATGTAGCATGAAACTTTTCATGCATATGAGTGAAAAAACATGGAGAAAACGTGGAGGAAGATGGCACCCGAAATTTGCGCTTGTTGGATGGAGGAGGCATCATGGCTGCTGCAAACAACCCCCCCAATTGATCATGGGGCTTGAATCCCCCCTGTCTGTAGACTCTATCGACGTGCTTTGCTCCTCCAATGGTAGTCTCTATGAAGAATTCTGATTTCAGTCTTTCTCTCTCCTCTCTCTCTCTCCCCCCTAAAGGCAAATTCATGTGGTGAAGAGGAGGAAGAAGAATGGGTGATGGATGCTTGTCCAATGAAGACCGGATTGCTCCATGGTGTAAGAAGATTGAAGATTGTTGAATGTGGAATGTCATGAGCAGTAATGGTAGCTGGAAATCAGTCCTGAAATATGGCAAATAAAAACCCGCAACCCGCAAAAGAACGGTAATCTCATTTTTACGAAAAAAAATGGTGTTTTTATGCAATTTGCTTAATGCATTCTTGTTCCCATGAGATGATAATGTATTATGATGTTGTCTTCAATGTCTTTCAACTGTTTATAATTAGAAAATTAGAGAATCATAAGTGTTGTGGATGAAATTAGTAGTGAAAAACCCGTAAATATGCAAAATATGGAAAAATTGGGTGTTTTTGAGATATCAATGAAAAATATCATAAGCCACACCAACTAAACTTGTCTTTTTGCTGCAAATGAATCTAAGGGCCACAGCCCATAACTTGTTTTGAATTTTTAGTAATTAAAAAATGAAGAAAAATGGAGAAAATACAATGATAATATGGAAAATAAGGGAAAAATAGGAAAAAAATGGATTTTGAGTGCCAAAAATTAAGGAAAAATAAGATTCATGTTTGTGGATGCATGGGGGGTCTGAAGTATGAGGCTTAGCCTTAGTTAAGCCCCACCTTTATGTTATAGTGAGTTTTTATGGTTTTTATGCAATAAAAATGTGGAAATGAACCCTAAACCTATGCAATATGCACAACCTAAACGGGTGAGGGGGTGGGGTGTATGAAAGGTGTGTAAATGCTGAATGAATGATGAAAAGCTTGCTGATTTTTTTATGCATATCATATAGATCAGTTGATAATTAAAAATTAAGGACCTAGTAGCACGAGGGTTTCTCGGTGCTAGGTTCATGCAACGTTGCATACGAGCAATAATCAAATTCATTGAAAGAATGCTTTTGAACTAAACACTAATGCTGATTTTCTTAATTGTTTGAGCACGTGGACATTCACAATTTGCATGAAGCATGAAATTTAAAAGTATCAGACAATACCTCCTAGATGCATAGCAATTGTTTTTTAGAGGAATATGACCAACGTTGAGTAAGGTTGTCCTAAGTTGTAGGCTAGGCGTTGGTCTAGGGGAAGTAAAGTGAGGAAGCATGGTATATCTCCTGGAAATATGCGAATCATAAAAGAGAGAAGTTTGTGTTCGTATGTGTTATATATGTTTAGCGACGCATTGAGGGGCCAATCCCCAAGGTGTAGAAGAGTCGCAATGAGGTAGCGACATTCAGCCATTGGAGGACCTCCCATGTTTGTGCTTCGTGCTATTTGGCAATGTGTTGGGACTCCCTCTGAGGATTGTTAATTGGGTTAGAGTTGGACTATAAAATATAATACAAACACAAGATGTTTAGGAAGATGATGTATGTGTCATCCACGCTCCTGGCCGCGAGGCCGTGGGGTTGTTGAGTGCATGATAGAGGTTCGGCTAGTGCATGAGCCAGTGCCGGCCCATTTTAGGTCCCATTAGTGGTGCGTCTGTCAGGAGCTGCCGATAAGTGGCAGTCTCCAAATCTTGGTCTCATAAGGGACCTGTTAGCTTTATTCTATTGGTCGATAGCCGCCTTGAAGCTGTGGATATGAAGTTAGTCTGATAAAAACCTTGGTCAATCCAAGAAATCCCCAACACCCAAAGGATACTTTGTCTATCTTGAACAGTCTAGTGGAATCTTTGACACGTCGGGTGATTGACTATTTTAGCCTTTGCCCTGAAAGTGATACCATGCTTGAGTTTGGGTCCCTATGGGAAAATACCCATGGAGCTACCTCTAAGATTAACAGCCCATGGAGATTAGAGAAGGGAAAGTGAAAGTAGTGCTAAGATGACACAATCATCTATGATAATTCATGATGATAATGTCATAGAAAAGACTGTGACAATGATGGTTAATATGCACATAGGAGGACATGATGATTATGATCTAAAGATACATCCGATGCTAGTGCCCGACACAGTTGGGTACCGTAGTGTGATTGCCAAGATCCATAAAGCATTGGATGATGTCCATGTGTGTGGAAAACCATTGTTAGTAAGGAAGATTTCATTAGGACCTATCCTTAGTTCTAGCAAAGTGGTGGTAGATGAGAATAGGCTTACTAGAACACCACTAGCAGATGATGGGATAGATTCCCTATTGCATAGTGTTGGACTCCCTAAACCACTTTGTGAGTTGGCGGAAAGGGAAGTTCATGGAATTAGTGACTCTTCCACACCAGTAAAGGTGGAAATGGAAGAGATTAAAGACCCTAACACACTAGTATTAGGTCAAGAGGAATACGAAGATTTTAATGACCCAGTCTTGATCCCAAAAGGGAGGACTAAATGTCCTCCTCTTTATAGGGATCTCCCAATGTTTTATGGGTTGCCAGATGAGGATCCAATGATTCATTTAAGAGAATATGACCTAACTTATATTGCAAGTGGGTTTGACGATATACATCGGATGCTTGTATTCCCAAGTACCCTAAAGGGAGAGGCAAGGAAATGGTACTGGAACCTCCCAAGAGGGTTGATCAAATCATTTGAGGAGTCTTGTGATAGATTTCTAGATGATTATGAAAAGCAGCTCCCTATGATTCAGGTCTTAGGGCAACTTATGCAGTTTAGACAGGAGTCTTATCCTTCTGTTAAAGAGTATGTTAGAGCCTTTGATAGTATTCTTAGGCTTTGGCCAAGAAGAGCCAGTGCACTACCAGATGATGTGCGATGTGAGCTCTTTTTGAATGGCCTAGAGATTAATACACAAATCCAAGTGGGACTGCGGAATCCTAAGTCGTTAAGGGAAGCAAAAATGCATGCCATTGATTATGAGGGTCACATTCAGAGATGTTGGGAAAACTTTTGGAGTTTTTCCCACTCAGTGCAAGTGCAACCTAGTTTCCAACCATTTTTGCAAGAAGACAGCTCACTTGTTGATACCAAGGTAGCCTATGAGGGGAACCTTGGTGGCCAAAATTTCAAAGCAGAAAATGGCCATCTTATGAGTAGTAATGACATGCCTCTTAGTGAACAGGTTCCAAGCCATGTAAGTCCTAGTAGGGCTTGCAACACTTCCATGAGAGATAGTTGTGATGGAAATATGGATCGCACCAATGGGCCTATGAGTGTTGATAAGAATTCTATGTGTGGTTCTAATTTTGTTGCTAGTAAGGCTCTTGAGAGACCTTTGGTGTTGGAATCATGCTTCCGAGTGGATGTTGTTCCCTCCAGTGAAAGCATGGTTCTTATGGAAAAACATTTGCAGTATGGACGTAAACAAGTAAAAACATCTTTTGTAAAGAGGATGCAAAATGCTAAAAGTCCACCTATGCTTCACAAAGGTCATAAGGATGTGAGGCCATTTGGCCATAGGGATAAGTTTGCATTGAGTTCATTAGACCAGTGCAGCAAATTGAGGGAATGCAAGAATATTAAGGGGAATGTGAGATGGGTTTGGAGACCCAAAATCTCCAAAAGTATGGCAGGAGTGTCAGATGCAAGGCCAAGGATCCCATCTGGATATATTCTGTTGAACCCCCAAGAGGATAAGATTGGATATACATCTGACCATATACACTGCCTTGGGATACACTCATGTGATGTGCTTAGGCTTGAAGTTCTACCTAGTTTGGGTCGTAGCACTGATCTATGTGAAAACCCAAATAGGGGAGGTTTGAATGAGTACAAAGCTATGATTCTTTCTCCCAAAGGAGCCACTCAGCCGCTTGAACGACCAGGTTATTCACATTACAATAAATGTAGGACATGCGAGCCCACTGAGGCCGTTCATTCAGCTCATAGTGCCCAAGAAGGGATCGGCCTTATTGATGAGTTATTTGTGGAAAGGCTTGGACTTGTAGCTCTACAAAACCCGAAGATTTCAAAAAAAAAAAAACCATACAAGATCAAGCTTTTAGCTAACTCGCATGAGTAGCATGGGGCTAGTCAACCTATGATATGCTATCCTTGGCACCCTGGGTAGTCTGAGAGGGTGTGATGTATATGCCAAGGACATCAGTATTATGTGGACTAAAATGACCTATCTAGTTTTAAGCTAGGAAGGCTAGCTGCTTTGGATATTACGTCCAGATTTCGTTAGGCCAAGAGGGCCTATCAAGGATGTGCAGTGAAGTGTTTTATTTCATTAGGCCAAGAGGGCCAGTTGTCTGTTTAGTGAGGTGCGGTTAATGGTTTCTTGTTTTAGTTCTGTGCTAGACAGGTTTGAAGAAGAGCTTGGAATGAGCCTTTTTATTGCGTGGAAGCTTCTCGTGGCCCTCTCCAGGTGATATCCATCCTTTATGAGTACTGTGGTTTTTATACTATACATGTTTGTGTACTTGTTAAGGGGTTTTTCGTTTCTTATTGGGGATCGGCGTCCAAAGCATGAAGTCCCAGGTTTAGGTTTAGTATGACTGAGGGAGGTCTGCGTAGTCATTGCCTCCTGTGAAGACATTGCCACGTATTGAGAGGCCTATGTTAGAAGGGAGTTCTAGTGACCTTGTTCTGCTAGCTTGCTAGGCAGCTATTCTAGGAGTTCTTGCTAGTTGTGAGGCAATTAGAGAAGCCTGCCAGAATATAATAATGATGATCCCGAGAAACCCTGAATATCCCAAAAGACAATAAATATATACAAAGGTGTGTAAAAAGGGGTTCTAACCCCTATCAAAGAAAATAAAAGAAATAAAAATGTATAAGCAGTTGATCATTGCCTAGCGAAGGCCTGGTAGGTTCTTGGGGATGAGTCAGACCTGGGGCCGATGCCTTGTCTTCCTAGGGGTGGCATCTTGCTGGAAAAGAAGAAAATAAGGAAGGTTGGAGCGAAAATAAAAGTGAGCGTCAAAAAAGGATTAAGTGTCACCTTGGGAGGGCTTGGTAGGTTCTTAGGTACTGAGACAGGACCTGAGGCCGATGCCCTGTTCTCCTTGGGTCACTACGCTCAGCTCCCTCCTTTTTACATGCCCGAGTATATTACTAAAATTTTAAAAAAACCTGGAAGAAGCAATGTGTTAAAGAAAATACTTCTTGATTAGGCTATAGGAGTCCTCGCCTAGTAGGAGTTCCTAGTTGTGTTGTTCTTAGTTAGGTAGGTAGTTCAGACCACCACTTAGGGCAACCTCTTTGACAATTCTTTTTAGTTTGGCCGTGTTGGAGCAATTGGTTAGTGACTAGCTTCGAATCTTCTATCAGACTATGCTAGGCCTACTCCTTGTGGATGTCATGCCTTGGTTTTGTCAGGGGGTAGGGTGAGCGTTGTGCTGTGTTTAGTATATATTTGTTTTGTATCAGCTTGATGCTTCTTTGGTTGTTTATGTGCAGATATGTTCGTGGATTCGACGGGCTGAGTCGCCCTATCCCGTGGTCGCCAATGAGAGTAGAATTTTGGTGCCGAGAAGTGCTTAAAAATAGCTAAAAATTATGAATATCAAGGGAAAAATATTCAACGTCGAAGGCAGCGGCTCATCTAGGAGGATTTTAAGCGCCAAAGTGCTTTAAAGGCGCCCGAGCTACACTTGTTGATTTTTCATAATTTTTCAGACAGTTGTGCAGGTTGATACGAGTTACTGGCCAATGCGGGATGCCGAGCCAAACGCCCAAGATTTTTCAGAGCTCAATTCGGAGTCCGGACGGGGAAATGGCCAAGAAATCGGTCAAGATGCAAAGAGGTGGACAAAATTTGGCCAAAATGGGCAAGTGACCCTTGGGAGCCCAAAATTTAAATGAAGCATGAAACTTTTCATGCATATGAGTGAAAAAACGTGGAGAAAACGTGGAGGAAGATGGTGCCCGAAATTTGCGCTTCATGGATAGAGGAGGCATCATGGCTGCTGTAAACAATCCCCCCAATTGATCATGGGGCTTGAATCCCCCCTGTCTGTGGACTCTATCACCGTGCTTCGCTCCTCCAATGGTGGTCTCTGTGAAGAATTCTGATTTCAGTATTTCTCTCTCCTCTCTCTCTCTCTCCCCTAAAGGCAGATTCATGTGGTGAAGAGGAGGAAGAAGAATGGGTGATGGATGCTTGTCCAATGAAGACCGGATTGCTCCATGGTGTAAGAAGATTGAAGATTGCTGAATGTGGAATGTCATGAGCAGTAATAGTGGCTGAAAATCAGTCCGGAAATATGACAAATAAAAATCCGCAACCCGCAAAAGAACGGTAATCTCATTTTATGAAGGAAAATGGTGTTTTTATGCAATTTGCTTAATGCATTCTTGTTCCCATGAGATGATAATGTATTATGATGTTGTCTTCAATGTCTTTCAACTATTTATGATCAGAAAATCAGAGAATCATAAGTGTTGTGGATGAAATTAGTAGCGAAAAGCCTGTAAATATGCAAAATATGGGGAAATTGGGTGTTTTTGAGATATCAATGAAAAATATCATAAGCCACACAAACTAAACTTGTCTTTTTGCTGCAAATGAATCTAAGCGCCATAGCCCATAACCTGTTTTGAATTTTCAGTAATTAAAAAATGAAGAAAAATGGAGAAAATACAATGAAAATATGGAAAATAAGGAAAAAATAGGGAAAAAATGGATTTTGAGTGCCAAAAATTAAGGAAAAATAAGATTCATGTTTGTGGATGCATGGGGGGTCTGTAGTATGAGGTTTAGCCTTAGTTAAGCCCTACCTTTATGTTATAGTGAGTTTTTATGGTTTTTATGTACTAAAAATGTGGAAATGAACCCTAAACCTATGCAATATGCACAACCTAAATGGGTGAGGGGGTGGGGTGTATGAAAGGTGTGTAAATGCTGAATGAATGATGAAAAGCTTACTGATTTTTTTATGCATATCATATAGATCGGTTGATAATTAAAAATTAAGGACCTAGTAGCACGAGGGTTTCTCGGTGCTAGGTTCATGCAACATTGCATACGAGCAATAGTCAAATTCATTGAAAGAATGCTTTTACACTAAGCACTAATGCTGATTTTCTTAATTGTTTGAGCACGTGGACATTCACAATTTGCATGAAGCATGAAATTTAAAAGTATTAGAAAATACCTCCTGGATGCATAGCAATTGTTTTTTAGAGGAATATGACCAACGTTGAGTGAGTAAGGTTGTCCTAAGCTGTAGGCTAGGCATTTGGTCTAGGGGAAGTAAAGTGAGGAAGCATGGTATATCTCCTGGAAATATGCGAATCATAAAAGAGAGAAGTTTGTGTTCGTATGTGCTATATATGTTTAGTGACACATCGAGGGGTCAATCCCCAAGGTGTAGGAGAGTCGCAGTGAGGTAGCGGCATTCAGCCGTTGGAGGACCTCCCATGTTTGTGCTTCGTGCTATTTGGCAATGTGTTGGGACTCCCTCTGAGGAGTGTTAATTGGGTTAGAGTTGGACTACAAAATATAATACAAATGCAAGATGTTTAGGAAGATGATGTATGTGTCATCCACGCTCCTGGCCGCGAGACCGTGGGGTTGTTGAGCGCATGATAGAGGTCCGGCTAGTGCATGAGCCAGTGTCGGTCCGTTTTAGGTCCCGTCATATAGGTCGGTGAAAAGTTACTATAGAAATTGCATCGTATGCCTGTGCGCAGAGACATTGGGAGTTACAGAATCATCCTTGTTGCCTATTGATGCAAAATCTTCACTAGGAAGTGACTATGTGGTCAAATACTGCTTTCGTCAATTTTGCAGATTTGTCCTTGTGAGGCTGAAGCTGTGTTTTTTGCAGTGACAGAATTCTTTACAGTTTTCTGTAATGGCGTCTGATTCTCTTTCACAGATTTTCACTGAAAAGCTTGACAAGAACAACTTCCAAGCATGGAAGTTTAGAATGACGAATTTCCTTATGGGAAAATGATATTGGGAATTCGTTGCAGGAAATGAAGAAGAACCAGTTCTTCCTGATGTTCCCAATCAACAGCAAATGCAGGCATTTAAAGGATGGCATGAGAGAGCCAGAAAAGTTATGTACTGGCTGTCTATCAGTATTTCAGACTCTATGATTGTGCATATTCAGGATGCAAGTACGCCAAAGGAGGCATGGGATACTTTGTCAAAAATATATAGCACAAATACGCAAGCCAGGAAAATGCAGCTCAAGCAAGAGTTACACAATGTTCAAAGAGAAAGTATGAGCATCAATGACTACCACATGAAGGTGAAGAAGATTGCAGATGCACTTGCTTCCATTGGGTCGCCAGTGGAAGATGATGATTTAGTTTCTGTGACCTTGAATGGTCTAGGAAAGGATTATGCACAGTTCCGAACATCCATTTCCGTCCGTGAAAGATTTCCTGATTTTGAGGAGTTTATTGCTCTTCTAATTTCTGAGGAGCAGAGAAATGGTGGTGCATCTTCTTCAGGAGTAACTTCAAAAGAAACTGTCTTCTACTCAAATGCTTGAAGAGGCAGAGGCAGAGGTAGAGGAGGCCGATCTGGAGGCCGTGGTAGAAATCAGAATATGCAGCAAACTCAAGAAAACCAGTCCTATGGAGGAGGACGTGGTAACTCTAGAGGCAGGGGGAGCCAAAGAGGTCGTGGTGGTGGATGGCAAAGAGGCCAAAATGCAAATAGCAATGTTGAATGCTACTACTGTGGTAAAATGGGTCATATAGCTAAAGACTGCTATAAAAAGAAGAATGACATCATGAATGGAAAATTACAACAAGGGAATTATGCATCTTCTAGTAGGCAGGGTGATGACAAAAATGAGCATTTGTTTATGGTGCAGCACATGAATAATTCTGTGATAAGTGCAGAAGAAAGCAACGAAGTGTGGTATGTTGACTCAGGTGTGTCAAACCACATGACAGGTCATGCAGAATGTATGCAGGATGCAAGGAAAATGGAAAAACCAAGATTTGTGGAGACTGGTGATGATAATGCACATCCTATTGTGTAGATTGGAAAAATTCCTTTGTCTATACAGGATGGGAAAAAGAATATATCCCTGATTTACCCATCCATCTCCGTTCCACATACAGGGGTGAAGGATTGTAGATACGGTCTAGAATATTCATCATGCCTAGCCTTCATTGATAATCCAAAGCACGCATTGCAGTCATAAACATACCTAGAACACCAAGAATTTGTTCCATGCTTCGCAACTTTGCAGCCCAACATCTATAAGTAAGTAAGAAAATGTTCTTAATGACAACATTGCTCTACTTCCCCTTATTAAGTTTCCTTGTAATTATTAGATTCCATTGGTTCGCTCTGATACCAACTGTAACGTATCCCCCTATCCACTTGTAGAACACATCTTAACAGCCCATCGGGAAGAGATTATAGAAAGCACCGCCCAGCACTCACAAGGAATGTCACGGGGTTTGCGATCTAGGTCTTCCCGAGTCTGCCACAAAGCGGAAGCACCTGGCTGTTCCCACTTAGGACCGACCTGAGTCAGGGTTTTCCTAATAGTCAAGTTCCTAGGAGGTAGCTAGCGTCGAGCCCCAGACAAACTACTTTGCGGAGAAACATCAGGGTCGAAGCGGATTTATACTGCACTTGGTTCAAGGAGAATGGGAAACGAGAGGGATGCGAAGCTCGACCTCTCTACCCGTAAGGCATAGTCCCATTCTGTTCCCCTAAAATAGCACAAATCGGGACTCTAGCTCTATATATTCTAGGTCATTGTTACCTTGCTGTCAATTCCTTTGTGAAAAGTTTCCGGCCAATTGGGACCACCCTTCCGTAGGACGGACCTAGAGTCACGTCCGCCGCACTTTCCTCGTGTTGCTTAGTTATCTAATTACCTGCCACATTTAGTTTGACAAGCAAAAACAGCTTCCTTATTTAACCAATTAATCACTGGTTCCTTCACATAACTTAGGCACTGACACATAAAAACAATGTTAAGCAAGTTCCTTTTTCAACATTTGATCTTTATTTATCATAGTCTTTGGAATACATCAAATAACCTGCCCGAAGGCTATCCCAGCAATCCTCAGGGATCGCTATTCCAAGTTCCGCCCATTGACTAGTTTGTGGGCCTTGAGATCCCATCTCGAGTCACGTCATTCTCTTGTGCAGGTTCCGGAGGCAAGGGATTTACGGCCAGAGCCTCCCCTGGCACCCAAGCATCCTCCTGCTCCAAGAAGCACCCACGGAGAGACCTCTCGTGGCGGGTTCGGTCCACGTACCCGGCGCGGTTAACAACCCCCTTGGATAGGGTCAGGCAGACAGTCAAGGTAACTGGTATTGCCTCTCCCTCCAGGCTTTTAACCTGAAGCATTAGTTTTTTTCCTGAATTAGTTCCTTGAGCAAAGAAGTACAAACAATGCAACTAAGTGTACAATCACGAGCATTCCAGTGGTCGTTTGTACGGCCAACTGCTAAGGTGTGATTCCTTCTCCCCAAATACTTCCAACATTCAATCCGAGATCAATCGTGACTTGGCAAGACCCCAAGGGTTTTGTAAGCTAAGTTGCTTGTTTACCCTTTTTCCTTGGGTTAGGGTTTATACCCTTTTGACCCAAATTGGCACTTCTTTAGGTTTCTTTATATTATGATCAATAATTCCTGGGCAACCTCATCGCCCTAACTTGGTTGGTCAACTGCTTTCTTGGCAATTCGTAACTACCCTAGCTTGGCAAATCAGTCCCAAGGAAGAGTGATGTAGCAGGATGACTACTCAACTTCTAGAACATTAGACTTGCAATTAGAACTTGCCAAACTTGGTCTAAGGAATAGCAATACTATTTTGTGATTTAGACTCAAGATTATACGATGTTGCAGCTTGTAGCACGAGATAGGTGTCAGTATCTGACTTGTGGGGATTATATCTTCCTTCGTATGGTATTTCTTGATCAAGACTACCTTTGATCAAGTTATAGGGTTTGGGAGTCCTATTGACCCAATCCAAATCCCTAACCCTACTAGGCTTGATAAACGTTTTGGCCCTAGGATCCCTAAATTCCTTGCGGGAGTCTAGCATTTGGTCAACTGATCCTTACGGTGGGAACCCTAGATCGTTCTTGCATGGGTGATTAGATAGTCCTAACATTTTGAGAATGTGGGTAGGACCTTTGAGATCGGAAACATTAGATCGGCATCCTAAGTGCGATACTAGGCAGAATTTTAACATAACTTAACCTAACCCAGCACATTGAGGTGTTCGTCGTATGCTAACTATTCACGCCTTTATGAATCTCATGTCAGTTACACGATTACATACGATCTACCTAATTGATCTAATTGTCTTACGATTAAAGGTGATATTTCCCTTAGAGATGCAAATACTTTCCCTAAAAGATGTAAGTAACTACAAGATGTATGAGTTATACCATTCCATGCGAATATGCAATTTCAAGACCATAGACCTTTTGCCTTTATGCAACTATAGGATCTATAGTGATCTTTCTTTTCCTTACCTTATGCGACGTTGATTGACATTCAGAGCTATTCTTGTAAACCCTACGTTTTATGGATTGAATTCAAGCTTTTAGTATTTTAATGAAGATGCATCCCTTCCCAATTTTGAACTTTAATAAAAGAACTCTATGCATGGATGCACCATTCTTTCATGACCAGATGCCAATGAATACATCATTGATTTAATCCTTCTTTTATTGCTTGTCTCAACCTAAAAATGTAGCTATCAAAGCATGCAAATTGCATAAAATATATTTCATTGTCAAAGTTCGTGCAACTATTGAGACATCATTTAATGACTGTTTACAATTACCTTATACGTGAGACCAACCAGGAATTTATTACATAAGTGCGTTATATGTTATATGACCTATCTCTTGCGAGATGCAACAAGGATACGATCTTAGCATAGTTTCATCTTTTAACTTATGCATCCTACATTCAAAAATGCGACTACCCTTGACCATGGAAGTGAAAGCAAATGGAAGTACTCATCGTGCAACTACACTTTGTAAATCGAGCAAGTGTATAAATTTTCCAGTGCATTTAAGTTTCCTATGTGAATTAAAACATGCTTTGTGCATATTTTCCATGCGGGACTATTTTTGAAACTTGGGCATTCATTATCGGGGCGTTGTCCACTCTCGTACTTTGGGTGGAAGCTCCCGTGTGCGTTCCCCTCGACTTTTTCTTTAGGAGCCATTGACGTAGTAGATTTCGACTTAGTGAACTTCCCCTTGGAAGCCCTTACGAGTTTCGGAGTTGCTATTGCTCGAGACCTCATTCCTTGCGCAGAAATCGGGCCTTGGAAGACACGGTTTTTAAAAAAACCAGAGACACGGGTGAACTTGGCCTAGAGAAGCTTCTAGAAGCTTCTCAAGCTTCTGGATAACAGGGAGATGATGTGTGAGGGAGTGATGATGGTGAGGATGACGATGGTGAAGATAACGATGATGATGATGATGATGATGATGATGATGATGATGACGGGGGCAGCAGCAGTCTGGCGGCATGGCCAGAACGACGGCGCTAGCAGACTGGTGGCGAGCAGCTCCTCACGATGGCGGGCAGCACACAATCAACCCCCCCCCCACCAGGCTTGGGAGGGGGAGTTTATATGAGAGGAAGGTGGGGGGTGGCCACACAAGTGGCAGAATGCATGCCCACCTCCTCATGCCCCTCCACAAGTTCCAACACATACTCCCTCTCCCCGCCATGCAACGGGTGAAGGAAAGGGAGTTTTAAAAAATTTGCAATTAATTCATTATCTTTTTTGTCGCTTGAAGGGGTGTTCCCATGGTGGACTATGGTTTCGAGCCACAGTTTCCTATGCACAACGTGGGGGTGGGTGTTTGTTAGTACACAAGGATGGAGCACTTAGCCCAAGGTTTTTCTGTTGTGGGAGGTTACTTTGAATCGCTTTTTCGCAAGATCTAGGATCTTTAATATTTCGTTGTAGAAATATTACAATCCTGCATTGTCATAAATGCATCCCTTCCTAACTTTATATTCAAGTCTTGCATTGCATGTCTGTCCACCAATGTGATATGTTGTTGGAATACTTGCAGTGGGGTAAACCCACTATGAAGCAAGTTTTTGACCCATGTTCTTTTCTCTTCAGATAACCAAGGTGCAACAAGCAACCTTGAATCATACAAACCTTCACAATGTATCCCATGGCAAATATGGCCTTCCCAATCCACATGATTATGCTCCACATAATTTGTTCGAGCTATATTTGGCCATAAATAGAGTCTATACACATAGAAATGACATCTACAACCCAATTAATGTTTGCCACCTTTAGCATTTGGTTGCTTTTCATGAGCGGTCACTTGTGGTTTACTACACAAGTCTTTTGGTCCAAAAGCACACCAAAAACTAGGCATATGAAGCAAATGATATCTATGGGAATCAGTTTATACATATGAATAATCAAGCCTCTAGAAGTCAACAAGAACATGGCATTTGTATACATACCATATTTTCTCTATCCATGAGAATTCAATGGGTTGTGCTAAGATTCCTTGTTCTTGCCTCCAAGAAATTTGTCTCTTGAAGTTTGTGGGTGTGCCTTTTGAACGACTCTTCCCAGAAACGAAATCACTCACCCGATCCCAATAAATGTGTGCATATGCTTGAACATGGTATTGTCTTGTTGGATCTAATTTGATCATCCATGTTAGAACCGATGCATTAAAAGGCCCCGAAGTTGGACAGTGTATTTTAAAAGGTACATCCATATTTAGAGGTACTTTGAGAGCTCAACTGAAATGGAAGGAAAATGTATTGCAAAACACATTAGAGTCAATATTACTCCTTTTTTAAAAAAATTGTACATAAATTATAAATTCATTTTCAGTAATTGACCATTCTGAATAACAATCTGGATTGAAAGACCTCTTTGTAAAACAACAATTTGACAAGAAGTCGGTTTGTAGCTTCCTAGATAGTGTCTGAGAGCATAAGCATTTGGAGGAGCTGTTGCTAAAGAAGCTCGCCAATATGCTTCCGGGTGGGAAATTGTGACCACTTCTCGCTCTCAGGATGTGGTGAGATAGTTGGAGCAGACATGCGGGGCTACCTGCATTAGGAGCTAGAGTTGCTGAGGGAGGAGGATGTGGTGAAGCATATTGTGAAGACTACACTTTTCTAGAGAGCGTGGCTCTAAAAAAATCGTATAACTAGTGGAGCTCTGAGGGCATGGATGTGTAGACATTCCGCATTAGGCATTACATCACCTATGTCTGTCCTGGTTTCGAGTTTAAGGTTGTTTGTGAAGAGCAGAGCATACGATGGCAACGGTTGCCATCATTGTACCACCACTAGATAGTGCCCTTGGGAAATGCAATCACATCGTCCCTGGTGGTGCGACGCACTAGCATGTGGGGGCAGTACTCAGGACGGACGGGGAGGACGACACCAAACCATCCTTTGCCTACACCAAACACCAATCGATGAACATGTGGTCATCATGGGAGGACGTCGATAGCAAGCAAACAAATGAAGTGAATGCGAATTCAATGAGGCAAGGGGAAGGTATGGTAGGGATCAAACCACTGCACGCACTGGTGAGATGCAAAGCTAGCAGGAATGAAGGACATGGGAGGAAAAAGGAGTTGTACCGGAAGAATAAGGGGATGCGGAGTATGAGGGAGAAGAAGAGGGCCATGTGGGTATTAACTACTAACATGTATGTGCTGGAAATGCAAGGGGTGGGGCCGTGGGGGCACAGAGGAAAGATGAAAGCTGTTTTTCATCTTTCCTGAGCAGGGGTTAATCAGCAAGGCTCCCCTTCCACGTCGATCAAAGAGGGGGGCCCATACTGATATTTATCCTCAGTCACAACAGCTCCTCCTCCTCCTTCTTGGGTTGTGACCCGGCCATATAGATATGTATTTGATACACACTCACTCACTCACACACTCACACACACACACACACACATCTCTCTCTCTCTCTCTCTCTCTCTCTCTCTCTCTCTCTCTCTCTCTCTCTCTCTCTCTCTCTCTCTCTCTCTCTCTCTCTCTCTCTCTCTCTCTCTCTCTGTGTAAGATCTTGGCAGTAAGCTCTCTCTTCCTGTGCAACACTTGCCGCAAGCGTTGCTTTCTCAAAATTATAGATTTTTCTAGCCTAGAAAAGTAATTAAGTATTGGTGTGGATGCTACTGCTGTTGGATTATCTTTGTGATCCATTAAAGTATAGATGTCAATGCTACTATTGTTGCCATTGTTTTTGTAATCCATTGAAGAATTGGTGTGGATGCTACTATTTCTTACCATTTTTACATAGTAAAATATTGGTACTGAATTGTAACTTTTAGGGTTAATGAGGATGGTAGTAACCATGGTTGTGGATGTTGCCTATTTATCCTCTAATAGGCAATATTAATGAGCTCGTACTTATTTACTTGCAAATAGACTATTTTGTTTTTCAATTACATAAGTCCCAACTATATTGAAGTATGTCATTTTTATCTCAAAGGTTGGTGCTTTCAGCAATTTGGAATCTGTCAAGGATGATTAATCCATGATGCAAGTAATATTTGCCACATTAAAGTATGCTATTGCAAGTTCATCTTAGTATAATAAAATGCTCAAATTCTTTTATATAAATATGAAAGATCTTGCTTGATGAGAAAATGTCATCTATTACTACAGGACCCTAGAAATTTTGTTGGCAAGCTATCTTTATGTTGCTATATACAAGTGTTTTGCTTCAAAAAAAAGTAAGCCCTATTGAAGGCCTTGCCAATGTTATTTGGAACATATTTAAATGTTAGTCTAGATATGATGTACCAAGTGATATTCTTCAATGATTCAACAGTGAATCCAAGCATATGAGCTCATTGTGTGTGTGTGTATGTGTGTGTGTGTGTGTGTGTGTGTGTGTGTGTGTGTGTGTGTGTGTGTGTGTGTGTGTGTGTGTGTGTGTGTGTGTGTGTGTGTGTGTGTGTGTGTGTGTGTGTGTGTGTGTGTGTGTGTGTGCGTGTGTGTGCGTGTGTGTGTGTGTGTGTGCGTGCGTGTGTGCGTGCGTGTGTGCGCGTGTGTGCGCGTGCGCGTGCGCGCGTGCGTGTGCGCGCGTGCGTGCGGGCGTGCGTGCGTACGTGCATGCGTGCGTGCGTGCATGCTTGCTTGCTTGCTAAAGAGAATATTATGGTAGAGCCAAACAATAATCATAGTTTTCAACCATAGGAGCATATATTTCCTATATCTAGTTGGGCAAAAGGTTGTGTATCTGGACAAAAGCTATCCGTGCTATAGAACAAGTTTAACGTCCCACTCTAGGATCATCATACTTTATGAAAGAGGCATGAATTATGAGTTTCCATCCTATACCTAGCCTACTTGATTTTCTTGCTATTGACTTCATCTAGGAGGCTTCTCTCTCCTTCCTTAGCAAAGGTGTTTGTGTATAATGTATCCCCTTTTATGCCCTTTCTCCTTACAATGAGTGTGTGGTTTACAATCCCCACCCATGTAATGGAAATCCTTAGATTCCCTTAGATTTCACAAGTCTTCAAATTCTTAATGATAATAACTTTGTTTGAAATAACTAAGGAAGTGTACGAATCCAATTATGGTATTTGCGAGATTGTTAAGGACACTCCTATGCACACTTAGGTCTCCCTATTTATATAGGCATCTTGCAATGCCAAGATAGACATCTTCAATTCATGATGAGACTCACAGCTATCGATCACAATTTCATGTTCCTTATGTATTTGGAAAATATAAGTGTATGATTCACATTCACTTTGTGGAAAACAAAAAGTATTTAGCCTCCATGCATCAATATGTGAAATGTATTAACCAATAGTAACAACTAAAGCTCTTTTAGAAATCGTTGATTATGAGACCATGTGACAAAGACTACACCCCTTGCCAAAAGTTTAGGGGATGGCTCAAAGGCAGAACCCTATGCCACTAGCTTATAATTTTGCTACTTCTTTTAGGAATATGCTCCTTTGACGACTCCGCTTACCACCCAAATGGCAGAGCGTGGGTAGGCACCTAGCACCCCAGTTCAGGGGTCCAAGTAGTGCTGGACTCTCACTAGCTAAAATCACCGATCTTGGTGGGTTGCCTTAAAGGGATGCCATACCCCAAGTTTGGGCGTCGGCTTGAAGGTGGTGTCCCATCACACCCAAGCAAACACTACCCCTGACAGTATTTGCTTGCATGTGCGAAGTAGTGGCATCATTGGTTCAAGTACGAGCTTGCGTACAAGCTCATAAAGGGAGGGTTTTGTCACTTCCAATGCTCTCAAGGGTTCCATGTAGCATGGGTGTGGACTAGGTTAGCACTTAGGCCATCAATCACAATCCTATGCCCTTAATATGTGTGTGTGTGTGTGTGTGTGCAGCGCATGCGCACGCGCGTGTGCATACTAAAGAGAAATATTATGGTAGAGCAAACAATAATCATAGTGGTCAATTGACCATAGGAGCATGTATTTCCTATATCTAGCTAGGCAAAAGGTTGTGTATTTGGACAAAAGGTGCCCATGCTATAGAACAAGGTTTAACCTCCCACTCTAGGATCATCATGCTTTAGGAAGGAGGCATGAACTACTAGTTTTCATCTTCTATGTAGCCTACTTCATTCTCTTGCTATTGACTTCATCTAAGAGGTTTCCCCCTCCTCCCTTTGTGAGGTGTTTGTGTACAATTTATCCCCTTTTTATGCCCTTTGTCCTTGCAATGAGTGTGTGGTTTACAATCCCCACCCATGCAATGGAAATCCTTCCATTCCCTTTGAGCTCAGTTTCTCCTTTCCCTTTGCGGTCTAATCAACCCCTTTGAAACTTTGGTTTTAAACGTTACTTCTCCTTTCAATTCACCATATCTTCCAATTAGGAAAAAGTGGTGATATGATCATGTTGTCATCAAAGATTGAGGGATCTAAAACTCTTTAAAAAAATTTTGATTATGAGATTATGTGACAAAGACTACATCCCTTGCCAAAAGTTTAGGGGATGCTGTCCATGGCTCCATACAGCATGGGTGTGGACTAGGTTAGCACTTAGGCCATCAATCACAGTCCTATGCCCCTTGTATGTTTAGAAAATATAAATGTATGATACACATTCATTTTGTTGGAAGGAAAAAGTGCCTAGACTCCATGCATCAAGACATGAAATGTGTTAACCAATAGTGACAACTAAAGCTCTTTTAAAAATCATTGATTATGAGACCATTTGACAAATACTGCATCCCTTGCCAAAAGTTTAGGGGATGCTCTTGAGGGCTCCATGTAACATGGGTATAGACTAGGTTATCACACAGGCCATCAATCATAATTCTATGCCCCTTAAGTGTTTAGGGAATGTAAGGTTATGGTATACATTCATTTTGTTGCAAGCAAAAAGTGCCTAGCCTCCATGCATCGAGAAATGAAATGTGTTAACCAATAGTAATAATCGTACTTCAAAATTTAGCGCAAAGTGTCTAGAGGAAATTAGGCAGAAAGTGCCACAAAGTGCCTAATAAACTTGTATTTAATGAAAGAGAAAAAGATGGTCCCACATGAAAGAAAAAGGAGAACACGTGTCAACGTAGACTTGTAAGAGCATTGTTTGAAATTGTATTTCCCTACACAATTACAAAAGTCGTAGCCAGCCAATAAGCAAGTAACCCTTCTCTTTAATACGTAAATCCGGACAATTTTTTCCCTTTGCAGTTATTAGAGCCAATTTATATATATATATTCTTAGTTTGGGAAGCTATTGGTAGAGGATTTGGAGGCCTTTAATGCTAGCGTTGAAAGCCGCGAGACCGCTAGTAGTGAACGTCTTGACGACGATGGTGACGACGAGGAGGGGTTCACCGTCCTTGTCGATGCCGATGCGCTTCAGGCTGTCACCGATCTCGAAGGGAGCATTCACAATCAATGGAGGCGCCCTGGGCACCGGCACCACGTTGAAGGTGCCCACGTACTCCGCACCGCTCACAGCGGTGCTCTGGTTCGCGTCGGGGAGGTTGACGAACACCACGAACTGCGCGAAGCGATCTTGGTCGCACTCCAGGCCCTCCAGCATCAGCACCTCCGTGCCACTGCTGTTAGAACTATCGGGCCGCTCCACCAGCGCGCGGAAGCGCTGTCCCAGAGGAATGCTCGGGCTGGAGTCATTGGCCGCCCCTACCTCCTTCACTCCTTCGGCCTTGGCCTCCGGAACGGAGCTGCCGTTGCTGACAGGCTGCGGCTCGTAGTTGAGCCACAGCTTATCGCCGTCACTTACCAAGGGGCTGTAGCTCACCCCGAGCTTGCTGTTGTCGAGCGCATCCTGCACCTTCACCCGCACCAGGTTTGCATTCTCGTCGTAGAAGAGGAACTCAGCGTCGAGGAAGTCTGTGTCCGTGGGGGGTTGCCGGCTGCCGCCTGGAATGGAGGACCTCCACACGTCCCAGAGCCGGTCCACGTTGCTGTGGTGGGCGTAGAAGATGGGGTCACGGGAGGCGGTGGTGAAGGTTCCCATGTCTTGGAGCAGGGGTTGGTTGGGGTCTCCTGTCCAGAAGTGGACGCCATTGTGGACGCTATTCTCGATGCTGCCTCCTAGCGGTGCACTGATAACGGTGGAGTTGGAGAGGTCGGTGCCGGTGCTGTATGCGCCCCCCATAAAGAGCTCCGCAGTGGAGGCGGTCACCATGGCCTGGTACATGGCGTTGAGATTCTCCTCTACGACCACGGAGTTGTTGGTGGTGGTGGACAGGGGGCTGAGACGCACTAGCTCCGGGGGCAGGTTGTCTTGGTTGCGGTTGGCGTCATAGAGAGGGCTGGAGGTGTTGCTAGTGAAGATGGAGGGCATGACATTGCCGCCTGCACCGGGTGTCTGGTTATCCCAGTTCCAGAACAGGAGGGCGAAGTCTAGGTCGCCCCCTAGCAGGCTGGCGAGAATGCGCTCGTGGAAGTAGAGGTACCAGCGGTGCCAGGGCAAGAAGAGCCACGAGAAATGGACCTGCATGCTGACGTTGGTGCCGGGCTGCTTGTAGGCGCCGTTGCAGAAGGCGCAGTGGATGTTGGCCTGCACGGCCAGGCTGCGGGGGTCGCTTGAAGGGAGCGCGCGCATGAGCTCGTAGGCTCTAGCGTACTTGGCAATGTAGGTCGCGCTGGCGAGATGGGCTGGCCTTCTCACACGCGCGCGAGGAGAGGCCTCCAAGCTGAAGTCGCGCACCTGATAATTTCCCGGAGGAAGGGGCAGGCAGCAGTTGAAGGTGAGCGAGACTGGCGGCCCCGCGGCCGAAGTGGCCACAGCCAGGTCGCACTGGCGTAGGTCTGGTGCAAGGACGGGCGCCGCTTCAGCGCTCGTAGCAATCGAGAACAGCAGCAGCACCACCAAAACACTCGCCTCCACCACTCGTCGTATCCAATTACCCTCACTAACCAGAGTGGAGCCTTCTCCCGTCATATCGATCAGCTTCCTAACCTAACTTTGCTTTTGTTTGTAAATCTACTACAAAGACAGTCTTATGATGATGGGGTGCGATGCAGTTACCGATCCCTCGGTATTAACCTCACCGCTTGTCGTGCCGATGCAACGGAAAAGCGTGGACTCGTTTTGGCCCTCCAATCGTTTATATAGCGTGCCCTCAGGTGGGTCACTAGTTAGTAGTCAGTCCTTGTTTTTCCTTGACTTTTCGCGTGCCATACATTGTCTCTCAACTCCGCGTATAACGTTTGACAAATAGGTCGAAGCGTTACGTTCAAGACCCGATTTCATCCTTCAACGAGAGGTGCGAACAACCTTACCTTTCAAAGGAAAAGTGATATTTGAGAACTTTCAATTTTGCCTTCCTTAACTACTTTCAATAACACTATCAACTTTTTACCCTTTTTAAATAGTACGAAGAAAAGGGTGGTTATTCTTATATTTCAGTCCCCAGAAATAAGGCAAGTGTGGTTATTCTTTCATTTCAAATCACAAAAATAAGGCTATGTTTTGCACTAGTAAGGACTTATTCAAAATGCATGATGACTTGTTAGACTTTTGATTGTGTTGCTCAATTTAACCTTTAGAAGGTTCATGACTGTACTTTACTTTTTGATGCCTTTAGGTACACGTAAATGTGAATAGAGGGCACTGTAAAAAGGGGGGCTTGATGATAGAAATATATGCATTGAATGAAATGTCAATCAATTACGTGCATAGAGATCCTATCCTTTGATTGTTCGAGTGGAACTACATATTATAATATGATCATAGTTGAAAAATATACTTGTAATAGTAATACTTAGAAGTGCATGTGACATTGGACTTTTAATGGTTGTGCTCTCTAATCCACATGTGTTTATATGTTTGTGCATTGTGATGGTGGTGTAACTCCTATATTATATTTCATGCACATTGAACTAAAACTTACTCTTAGACCTTTAAAATTACTACCATGCCTACATGGGAGAGGATGTGGCACTCCCTAAAAAATTGAAGATCTAATTATCATTAGCTTTTGATGCTATTTTGAAAAAGGTCTCACATCTCTCTTAGATGTGTGAAAAATATAATTTAAACTTTCACTCTTAATTTTCTAAGACATTAACACATTTGTATTTGTTCTATTTTAATGACTAGTTGTTTTGGAAGCTTAACAAGCAGAAGAGCAATGAACTGCAGAAGGCATTTCATGATGGCATACATGTGATGGACCACATGGATGCAATGTGGAGCACATTCATGGATGCGATGAGGATTAAGAGGATCACTCTCTTTTTTAGACCAACAACCATCACTAGCCAACAAGGAAGCTAGGGATTACTTAACTTTAGCTCGTATGGAGTCCCTTGTCTCTACTGAGAGCTTGCTTATTCTATGCGCATTTAATACATATATACATACACACATATACATACATGTATGCACACACGCACCCGCATGCATACACACACATCCCAGGCAGACACATGTATATATATTTGCTTTGGAGCAAAATTCATAGAGACACAATATACAGAAGGTATTGGTACAATTAAAGATGGTAGATAGGAGAACATTTCTTGTTTGCCCAATGTAACATTGCAGTCTCGTAGTGCTTTTCTTGAAATTCTTGAATAATGTACCTAAACGTACTCCAATTTCCCTCCATTGTAGTATTCCTCTCCTTTTCTTGAAAATCTCAAACAATTCAAGAAAGTGTATACCCTCCCTTCATTTTTGCATAGGATTTGCTATTTTCTATTTTAACTCGATGTCCTCTTCTGCTTTATGTTTTATTTCAATGGAACCTTCACATCCTTGGCATCCTTCATCTTTTATCATAGCAATCACAATATATAACAATTTTAACCTTGATAATAATAGGTGATTCCTACTACCATCCTCGTTGATTTTTGGGTCATGTTATAGACGAAGAAGAGGAGAAAATGTGAAAATGAATTCATTGATTCTTACAAGGGGCAACTCAAGGAGGTGCTTATATGACATGCATATATGCATGTGGAATGGCACTTGTAGAACTAGCTCGTTGACATGCCATGCCATAGATCAAATTGTAAGTTTACTAAAATATACTAATAGGCTTCAAATTAAGTTTTATGTTTCAAGAATTTACTAAAGTTTGTCTATGTTTGCAGATATATACCCATCAAAACTCAAAGATTGACAACTTATTGAAAGTATAGTTGGAAATTTCTATGTATTTCATGGCTCTATTGATGAGAATTTGTATAAAGCGACCTCAAACAAGTCATTGGTAGAGGAAGATGTTTTCTTTTATGATAAATTTCACAATGCACTATCAAGCATAATGAGATATGGATTGCAAGCCGCTTTCAATCCCAGATCTAGATAGCATTGAGTGGCAAATTTCAGACTCAAATTTATATGAATAATTTAGGTTAAAGATTTATGCAGATATTCAAAGTTATTTGTGACCTAACATACTGAGTCAACGAGTGAAGATCACAATCTTCATACCATTACATATTTTGTGGACTTCTTTTATGATTAGAAAGTTCCAAAAACATCATTAATGCTCATATGTAAATTAGAGAAATGCTTGAAATTCTTAGGTCAAAGTTGGGATACAAAAGAAATGTGTAAGATTATGTCTATAGTGCAACAAAAATTGATTGTCAGCATGTGAAGGAGGCTCAAGAGTCTACAAGGATTAAAGACACTTCTAATACTCCTCCAAAAGAGCATCGGAGGAGTGAAGGAACCCATAATAAAATGCTTCTAGATTTCCTTTCTTGAGTGGGTCAAGAACATTTACTACCGTAGGTGTTTTCTGTTACTATCTTTGTGTAGGAATGGTTTAGCCTTATGAGTGTATCTGGAAGAGCAAGAGACCACTTTTGTGGAGTAGACATATGCTTGAGAGTTTCATATTGAGGTCCTTGGTATGTTTATATGAATTATGTCCTTCTTGAAAAGCCCCTAAGGAGAAGTTTCAACAAGGTTGTTTGAGGGTTCTCGAGGGCATGAAGAAGGTAGATTTATAGTGCCTTCTACACAACCAAAAGTTTCATGTCATGGAATACTTTTATGAATTTATTTTCTTTCTACACATGTTATTGGGGGATGAAGGAAAAGAGCTTTTCCAAGACCTAGAAGATATACCACAACTTGTTGAAGAAGAGATTGATGAGGTGCAAAAGGTTTCATAGCTAGTAGATGTGGTAAGTGAGAGAGGGAGCAAATATATCAACTAGATATAGAAGCTTTCAAAAGGAACAACATAGAGGTGGTTTTGATTAATGAGAAAGAAGAGGTTGAGAAGGAGGATAGTAATATTCCTATAGCTCTACCACCCACCTTTCCTATTGGAAAAAGATATAGTACATTCTCTTATTTGATATCGAAGATCTTTTTAACATTAGGGAGGACTATTGCTTAGCTATCATTTCATAGAATCTTGAAATAGATTCTAATTTTATCATTCTAGTCTAGGATAAGTACCTACTTGTGGATTCAAATTTCAAGGATACAAATACTAATCCACAGTAGCACACACTTTGACCTTGATTTCGAAGGATGTGCTCCAACACAAATCAAACAACACAAGTCAACCCTTCCTTTAGAGGAAGAGTTTGAAGCAACATAGGAAAAATTGAATGTATCACACTTGGACAAATCAAACAAGGACTTGACTCCCAAGTACTTGTAAACTAGTCAATCAAGCATCCAAATATAGAGCGATGAGTTCTTAGTTTAAGATGAAAATTAGAAGGTTTATTTCACAAGCTATTTTCATTTGGGTACCATGTTGATTCCCATAAGAATTTCACTATAATTCATTAATTGTGCTTGCCATTTTTCAACTTTGTATATGAGGATGGGCTTGTTAGATGTGCAATTGGTAAATAAAAGGGAGGTCTGCCTTGGGTCATTACATTAAATATCTCACATTTCCAAAGTTCATTGATTTCCATCGTAAGTTTTCAAGGGATAATGCAGAATTCCCTCTTCCTACATCGAGGACCCTCTCAAGTTAACTTTGAGGGTATTCGATATGGGGAAACACAAAGAATATAATGTTTTAGGAGAAATAAGAAGCTCTAAAATTTTTTGGCCTAGGCTATAGTTGCCACATATGACATGGCAAATATCATTTAGTGTATGTAACATTCAGCCTAACAAATGGTATCAAATATCTAAACATCCTTGTAGAGTATGGAAAAAACAATGCCTACTTAGAAGTAGATTAGTTCCAAAAATTAATAAGCAATATTTAAAAAAACTAGAGCAACAATTACATGATGAAGGTGAACCATCTTCAAAGAGCCAACGAGTAGAAGAGTGAAATTGGGTATTTTATTGTTACTTTACCAAGAAACGATGTTTTTATATTTATATATAAAAATTCTATTATGTAAAAAATCCTTCCAAAGATTGATCAGTGTTTCTTTATGGCAATATTTCTCTACAACACCTCACATATTCATTCCATTATGTATGGGCTTATGAGACTGTTGTTTATGGGTATCCAAGCCTTTCCTCGTCTTTGTCTAGTTTGTTGCCACATAATATGTTTCATTACAGTATTAGAATTCTCTCAAGATTCCTTTCTTCTTTGTCTCTCCAAATGTTGCATTGCTTTGTTGATTTTAGATGATCCCAATGCTTCTTTTTTGTTCGATTGATGGATAAGCATTTTGTAGATCCATTAATCTAATTCTTCTAAACTATTGGCTTTCTCTGCTCCTCTACCATGTCTTGTATGGTTGAAATAGCTAGTACGAGCTTGATAATGGGTTTTTTCCATACCTTGAGTTAACTACACTGATAAACTACCCTATTCACTGGCAAACTAGGGGGTGTGATTATATATAATGTGCTATCAAAGAATAAAAAATGATGCCATATTAGTATTGTACTCTCACTTAAGCAATTATAATTTTTCAAGCATTACAAAGATAGTGTATCATATAGTAGGTAATGTGTTGTTCAGTCCATACACTAACCATTGACTTTTTAAACTTCTCCAATGATGTTTTTAAAGGCCTATAAGTTTCATACCCATGTATCATAGAGCTTAAAGATCATATCTAAAAACTCCCAAATGTTCACTTTGCACGATCATGCTTCACTATCAATATGGTCAACAACCACATTATGGATGCGCTTCCACCTATTGAATTGGATTCACCTAACCAGGATTATCAAAGGGTGGTGCACATAAAAATCTTCTTGCTTTTACATCTCCAATGGAAATTTTATTTGTCATGTCTCGACCATCTTCCAAATTTTTCTCATATTTTCAATATTCACGTTTCCACTATGCAAACCAATGTCTGACAATACCTTCTTAGGCATTACAATTTTCTTGACTTGTGCAAACCTAGGTCACATTTTCTGGGAAAAATATATATACAAAAAATTTAATTTCTAAATGATTTTTCATAGACCATGAATTTTACAAATATAGAATCTAGACAAGGGAATATTCGAAAGGTTGGTAAACTTTAGCCCCCCTTACTTATACTTGGAACTATTGATCATGTTTTGGCTATGACTGATCTTTAATATGTATCTCTTTGGCATCACTATGTTGGGTATATATTTGTCAAAGGAATGAAAGCCTTATGGTTGCTAGAGAGAATATGGAGTCAATTTTGATAGATGTAAAGATTGTTTTCTTGCCATGGAACTTGCATAAGGACATTTATATGAAGCGACCCAATGTGTTTGTTGTGGAAGGCAAGGATCAATTATTAGTGTGTAAGTTGCATAAGAGCTTATATAGTTTGAAACAATCTCCCAAGAAATGGTATCACAAGTTTAATGCTTTTATGTGGTCTAAGGATACATTAGAAGTGAGACCAATCATACACTAGGAAGGCTTGGGATGGTAGCCTTATGGAATTTGATTCTTAATGTGAATGACATATTGATTTTTGGAAAGTCCATCATGGATGTGGATAATTTAAAGAAAAGGTTGTGTGAAATGTTTGACATGAAGGAATTAGGGTATATTGATCACATTCTTGGTATGTGCATATGCAAGAGTGAGACAAAAGGATACTCTATTTATTTAGAAAGAATACATTGGGAAGGTATTAAGTGTTTGGGAAAGGCTATCGGTATTCCATTGCCTCCATATTTGAAAATGAGCCAAGAACACAATATTAGTGAGTTTGTTGAGAATCTCCCAATTCCCATTTTTTGAATACTAAAAAGGTGGTACCCGGATAACATACCTATAAGTTTCTCAAAACCATATGATATGACCTATCATTGGAAAGTGCTTGCAAAATAGAATCAATTGAGCTATAGAATGCTCGATTTGGAGTTATAGTGTTCAAGTTACGACAGATCCAAAGATTTGACCATGTGTCCCAAACTTATGGGAAATTCCCATATTCCCCAATATGGTGTTCAAGAGGATAGCCACAATCCAAATGAGAAGATGGGAGAAGATTGATGATTGGTAGCTTGATATATGCCATGGTTGCTACACATCTAAACATTGCCTATGTAGTGGGAGTGGTCAGTAGGTATATGGTGAATCCTAGCAAATAGCATTGGGAGGTAATAAAGAATATCATGTGATACTTTAACAATATCATATTTATGTGCATATGCTTTTGAAAGCATCTATTCTTAGATATGTAAATGCTAAAGTTGTAGGGAGCCTAAAATTTAGGGGATCTACTACAAGGTCTTTCTTCACTTTTATAAGTAGTGCAGTCTCTTGGGTCTCTCGATTGTAGCCATGTACAACTTTATCTACCATTGAGGCAAAGTATGTTGCAACCATTAAGGCCTACAATGAAGCCATATAGCTTACTCATCTAGTGGGAGACTTGGGTATTACAATAAGAGAGATACATGTGTTGCACTGTGATAGTTAGAGTGCCATTCAATTGGCATGGAATCTTATCTTTCATGCAAAGCCAAAACACATTGAGGTTAAGTATCACTTCGTTAGGGAGGTTCTTAAGGATAAGTATATTAAGCTTACCAAGATCCATAAGGATGATAACCTTGTATAACTTTTCACAAAAAGTTTATTTTTAGAGTGCTTTGTACAGTGTAGAGTGTTGATGGATATTGGATAGTATCTTCGCTTTCTTTTTATACTTCCATAAAGATGCATTGGCCTTAAAATTGGAGGTTTTGGGGTAAATACTAATGGCTTATAGTGGGGTGGGTACCCTTGTATATGTACACACTATGCAATCATATATAAGTGAAGATAACAAAGCATAAGAGTACCACACACACACACACACACACACACACACACACACACACACACACACACACACACACACACACACACACACACACGAATATATAATCTCTTATTTAAAATAACCTTTGTAAGGAGACAATAGCAAGAGTTAGAACTAATATCAAGCACTACCACACACACACACACACACACACACACACACACACACACACACACACACAGAGTTGTGCCTCTTGCCCAAAATAATCTCTATAAGAATATCACAACAAGAGTTAAAACTAACATCAATCCCTAATTTTAAAAACTATAGAGAGAGATAGACATCTATATTTTGTCCAGAATTTACAATTTCAAGGAGAAGAAATAACAAAGGTAAGAAAAGTGATCAAAATAGTGATTAGTCTCATTATGAAGCCTCAATGGCAATAAAAATTCACCAAAATGTAATAGAGAGGAAAATGAGTTTAGTACTCAATTTTTGGATCAAGCTGATTTTATAGAAGAAAAAAATCAAAATTAAAAAGCACCCAATAAACAAAGAAGTACAAGGATAGAAATGCTCAAATTTTTTAACACTATTTAGTCTCTCTCTTTTTAATCCCAAAAATACAATTTAAAAATAAAAAACCTAATATTTGAAGAGAGAAGATTCAACCTTCATGGATGTAATAGTTAACATCCTACCTCCTTATTGGATAAAATGAAGAGAACTTAAGTTAGGCTAAATCTAATAAGAAAATTGGGCATTAAGTAAACTAATTGCTAAAAATGGCAAGAAGCCATAGCCTAACTATGCCAAACTAGGAAAATGAATAAGAAAACAAAAAAAAAAAGGAAACTAAAGCCACAAATTTTGATTGATGTGACAAAAAAGTATCTATAATAGTACTACTCTCTTTCCTATTTATAGTTCTCCTTTAGCACTCACTAGTTCTAGTTATTTTCAGATTATTTACAAGGGTTTGGACTTCTTCATCCTCCACTATCCTTCATTATAGACCATCCCCACTTGAAATAGCTTTATCCTCAAAGCTTGTATGATAGAACCAAAGAATTCCCACAAAGGACTTAGATAAAATAAGTCTATTGAATGGAAATAGAAATGATGGAGTAGATCCCATGAGAAAGAAGAGTTTCCAATAAAGCAAAGCTATAAGAATTCCATGTGATATCTAGAATAGGAGTGTAAGAGAAAAATGGCCATAGCTCGAGATATACTTCTCTAAATAAGGGAAACAAAAATCTAAATATAGAATACACTATGAGTCCCATCCAAACCATAAAGACCCAAATTTGATGGAGTTAGACCAATTATTTTTAGCACATGAAATTATTATAGCAAGTTGTAGCTTGTTCTGTGACAACATGAGTCAGTCAAAAGATCTAGCTGGATCAAAAGGTATCCCTACAAATAGTCATCACACACCCAACAATGACCATCCTCATCTAGATAGAATGGATATAATACAATATCTCCATAATCAAATCCAAATCCCCAAAATCATAAAGGTGCATAATGTCGTAATCATCCATATCAACCATATCTTGTGCATATGCATTCCAAGCACAATATCCATATGTATCCCGATCAAGAAACTCATATGCATCCAAATGAATTCCTTGTCTTGGTTTGTTGCATACCATGGTCATGCATACTAGGCTAGTGTAGATCATCATATGCACCATCGTGTAATGATTCATTATCTTCAAGACATGCAATTATAGCACAATCCGCTTGAGTCCCATGAGAATCATGTAACTCTTGAGTTTACTCTTCTTCTCGATCAAACTCTTGTCCATTTGTATCTTCTTGGTCTCCATCTTCTTATCCATCTTCATCTTCATTTTCCATCACTCTTGCAATCAAAGTACTTACCTTTGCAATAGGTAAACTAATGATAGCATGCTGCCCATTATTTATATGATTGTAACATGTCAAAGGATAAACATGAGTATCTCCTACATCCCTACCCATAGACTTGTAAGAGTTACCCAATAATTTACTTGCATAATGTTGAGAGTTACATTGCAACTACTTGCATAGCAACAGCTATCCATAAGGGTCACAAACCCTGCAATGTATAGGAATATGCATAAGAATGCTTTCCTATCCCTGAGCATCACAAGAATAGTTATAAGAATGTCCACAATGCTGGCTTGTAGCATCATAATAGTGACCATGATTATGTTCATAGTGATGGCCCATAGTATGCCCAATAGAATCATGAGAATGACTATGATTATGATGTTGAAGATTCCCATAATGTTGATGATCTTCATGTGGTTGCATTTACCCTACCTTTACCCAATCAGAGATGAAGCTCATGTTTGGCTCATTATATCCTCAATAAACCTCTTTTTACTTTCTTCATGCGAGCATGCATTTCATCCCAAGGTGTTGAATATTTGGACTGCATAGATAATATTTCATGATCCCTACATGCATGTTACTATCTCAAAAAATAAGCATAATGTACATTTGCAATTTGTCCATGTGCATAAGCTCGATGCTACTCAAAATTGTATGATGGCTGTCCATGGGTAGATGTGGAGGTGGGATGGTCCTATCCATAGTATACTACTCTACAACACTTGCAAGAGAGTTCCCTAGTTTAGCACTCTCAATACATAGATCTAGTTGATGGCATACGAAAGAGTAACTCGCACTTTTAGTGCCAATAAATTTTGTGATCAAAAGAGGTATGTTTGAATACTTGAAGGAAGAATAATAGAAGCTCCATACTGATCTCATTGAATCATGCTACCCTATGTTGAATTACTTTGGGCTATTGTTTTGAATTCATGCTAATGTCATACCAAAGTAATGATACCTCTATCCACATAGTTGAAGTTGTTGCTTGAAAGCCTTACTACCTCAAATTTTCTTTAATCTCAAGCAACAATGGCATAGATCATCATTTCTCTTTTGTGACTTGTTTAAAATTGATGGTACTTGATAGTTGAATAAGTTTTTGTTGCTAGTGATGCTAGGGAGATTATCTCAATTCCTACTATTATCTAGAAAACCTGTCTTTTTGATAGTTTATAACTAAAGAAGGAAAGCTAAGATCCAAAGAAGAAAGCTCTCAATGACTTGCCAAATGGATGAAATGTGTCATATGGTTTGTAGAAGATTGTTTTTAGCCTCGAGAGTAGAATAATAGCTATTGTAGTCCACATTTAAAGCTGTGAAAATTAGTGCCGTTTTCTTTGTGTACCATTTCCCTTAATGTGTTTTTAGTCACATAAAATTGTGCTTACTACATGGAATTTTGATGCCTAATGATCAGTTCTAATGCTTCTTGAGTGGAAACGTAGCTTAGTGTTTAGCTAAGAATGAGAATGTGGCTAATTCTTCTTTGTTCATTCTAGTTAAGAAGAAGAGGTATATTGGTCAAAGACTGAAAGACATTCAAAGCTTACTTAGGAGGCTTGCAATGATCATTGGCAAAGCATAGGAGCAAGCAAAAACTAAAAACATAGTCAAAATGAAGATGATTTGCTATTGCTCAACCAAGTGGCAATGGTTGCTCAAAATCCTTCAATCTGGTGTTGGTTCAAGTCTTGGAGAAGTAAGGAAGCAAGCTTTGATGTCTATGAAGATAGATTAGGATGAGAATTGAAGATTAGGTCCAAGGAAACTCCATGACAACTTCAACCCTCAAATGAATGTAAAGTGAAAACCGTGGCTTTAAAAATGCACTTTAGTTATCTCCAACTCTAGTCCCTTTCTCTTTTGATAGGAAAGCCTCCAAAAATGGATTCAGTTTGATGATGACCTGCTAGAATAGCAAGAAGATCACCATTTCTTCAAGGATCTTGTTAGTGACCACCAAAATTATCACGGTTTGCTATAACAAACCTTGCCTAGTCATAGTTACAAGAATTTACAACTTTAGTCCTATGCCCTAGTCTTTGCAACTAAATCCATGGTTAACAATGTCCATAGACATGATCTAACCTATTGCTTTGGTACCAATGAAATAAATGAAACCTAACTTGGTCTAAATCTAACAAGAAAATTAAACATTATGTAAACTAACTACTAAAAATGGCAAGAAGCCATAGCCTAACTATGTTAAATGAGAAAAATGAATAAGAAAATTTAAAAAAACCGACTCCACAAAGTTTGATTGACGATAATGATTGAAAAGAATCTACAATAGTACTCTCTTACCCATTTATAGTTCTCCTCCAACACTCATTAGTTCTAGTTATTTTCAAATTATCTACAAGGCTTTAGACTTCTTCATCCTCTATCATCCTTCATTGCATTGGACAATCCAAAAGGCCCACCTCTTGAACTATAATATTATTAGGTGTCAATTTTGAAGTCCCTTTTTTTTCTAATGTCTCTTTCACCCCATATTTTTTCTATAGTTTGATACTTTTTAAAGCTTATTTAGAGTGAAAATTTTATGATAATTTAGCAAGGTTCTCGAATATTTGGAAACCCAATTTATCTCTCATATAAAGTAACAACTACCCACACTCAAGATTAGCAAGTTCTCTATGATCAATGGAGAAAATTTGCTTATAAGAGTGTATTTAGGAGATTTAAATCACCATGGCCGCAAAAAGAAAAGTGATTGTAGTTAAGAAAGTCCCTATTACACAAGCAAAGCAAATTGTTGCTGTGATGAGTGCTAATCCTCTATCATCTCCACCTTTGATTCACTAGTGTATAATAAGACCTAAATTAGAAAAGTAAAAATTTGGCAAATAAATGCAAAGCAATAAGTGAACCTTCCATTTGTATTTAGATTTAATAGAAACTAGAAGTTTAAGAAGTTAGAAGTTACTCTTCACTACCATTGACAAATTCAAAGAGATGCTAGAAGTTACTCTTTAATAGTCGTATCTAATAAATCTTTAAATTGCTTTGCATTTATGAACTAAAATTCTTTCCCAGAGACATTATGTGAAGCAACACACAAATCTTAAAGAGAATCATAGATTATTATTATCATGAAATCTCCACTTTGATTTAGTCATGCAATTGTAATGAAATTTATACTTGTTTTGTTACTACAATAGATACAACTAAAAAGAATTTGTTGTCAAGGATTGTTTTGCAAGATATCGGTTTCTATGAAGAAGTAGAATTATAAGTTAATACTTCTTGTTATGGTTTATATTTTCCAATGCTGAGTTCTACCACCAAGAATTAGTTCCATCTCGAGTGCTAGGACCAGGCCCATAGACAAGAGGTCACTTTGTAAATGTCTAGGACAATACTGATGCCTTGTGAACCCAGATTGGTTAAGGAGATTATTATACTAGTTAGGAAATACTTTGGTAAATGCCCTATTTTTGGGCACTTATAGCATAACTTGAGCAAAATTTTATGCCCAATCTATTGGGCAAGGTTATAGATATGGCCAATAGTCGAAAATAAGACTCTTTTTTTCAATAAAATAAGTGTTTTGAAAGGATTGTATTCCATTCTATTCATATTTATGTGGTAATTTATGTGAAAGAACTAGTGCTTAATGGGTTAATTAATGAAGCTCATTTTAATAAGTGTTTCTACTAAGTTTACTAGGTAATTAGATAACTTTAAAAATACATCGAGGTGTGTGTGTGGGGAGCGAGTGGATGGTTTTCATTAATACAACTTCCTATGAATCAGTGGACATGATTGGTCAAGTGCTTCTCAAATGGTCTAAATTGTTAGAGTTGATAATGATGATCATCCTAGAGCATATTCTTAGAACTAGCCTAACATTAATCAAAGGGCTTAGGGCGAGACTATGTCTTATAGAAAAATGGATCAATATTTTTCTTTGTAACATAAAATTTTTGACTCATAAGTCTTTGTATTAAAGCTGGAAGAGAATTATTGATTTGGAGGCTTAGGGGATTAGTATAAAAGGGGCACAAGGTGCCAATATAATCATCTTTTGACATATTTTTTAAAGATCCAACAAGAAATTTTAGTTTAGCATTAGATTTACATTTTCTGTACTTTCCTTGTATTTGCAACATCCATGGATTTCGTGATGCTTAGTTTAATGTAGTTGATCATTTTTTGGTTACATTTCTTATTTTTAGGCATTGGATGCTAGTTTAGTGTAACTAGATTAGCCTTCTTTACATTGGTATTAGAGCTTCAGTTTAGATCCAACCAATAGGTCATTCTCAAGTTTTAAACATGGTGTCAGCAATTATGATAAGTAACTGGAGTTATATTCATGGTTGTTGTGTTAAGTTTGACTCAGGACATGCTTCTACAATTAACCATGATTGCCATTGAAGACGTTTGAGGAGGATCTTGATAAAAATGGCAATATCCATGCCATTTTAGTAGGTTGTGGACACAATGGAGCCAAATTTGCTATTCTTTGACCAAAAAGTGGGTTACAGTGACTTGTGGGAGCAAAAAGAAGGGTTTGCTTTTGACAAATTGTCTTTCGCTCACATCTCCCAAAATTCTGGGCAAAGCTCTCATGGAGTATCTTGATCTCTCTCTTCTTCTTATGGCTCCAAGCATCTCAAAGGGATAAATTATGAGATTCTATGGCCCACAAGCTTGTCATAGAGTGTCTTCAAGCCATAGTTTGGCTCATAATTTTTGTACAAGGCATCAACATACAATTGTGTGATTTGTGCCAAAAACAACTCCCTTTACTCCACATTGAAAATTTGAGCAAGCTCTATTATAGAGCTTATGTAAGCTCTTTCATATGCTAGCTTGGTTCTTTTCAACTCTAGACAGGGTATTCTCTCCTTTTGAGCTTCCATTGAGCATCATAAACCCTAGATACGGAGGTTTTGGATAGCAAGTAGACAACAAGAATTCTTTGATTAAAACTTTATCATTTGAAGGGGATTTTAGCTCAAACTCCTCTTGGAAGTCCTCTTGAAGCTTCAACATATAAAAATGTTCAAGGATTAAAGCATTGTCTTTAATTATTTGAAGTTCTTCTCAAATATATTCTATAGAAAATAAGATAACAAGATTCCTTGATCAAATTCTTAAAGATTTATTGAGGGTTGAAATGACTTGATTTTTGTTGTTTTTGAGGACTGAAAGGTTGATTTTTGATGGATTTTGTATGTTGATTAGTTGATTTGGAAGTGTTTGAGATTGTTTTGGATGAGGTTGATTAGTTTTTTGAAGCTCATGATGTTTTATAGTGGAGATATGATGTTCTAACATGTTCTCTTGATGTCATGATAGTGTATGATTGGTTCTGATTGAGTCTATTGAGCTTTTGTTTTGCATTGTTTTATTTTGTATGAGAGGTTAGAATAAGGATAGATGAAGTTTGAGAGTGTTTGTAAGCTTATTGGTTTTGTAGACCCTCTAGAGATGAATACAAGTTCAAAATATCTCAAAGAAGTGGAAGAAGTAGCTATTGAAGAGTCAAAGTAAAGTCTGAAGTGATAGTAACACTGTTAAGGTATGAAGGGACACTGTAGTGGCTCTAGTGACCTTTCATATTAGACATACCTCTTGGGAGGAGTATCCATGACCAAAAAGGGGTTATGAATTATTGTTATTGATTATCCCATTGTATTATTGAAAGAGAGCATGTGAGAGAGTGGGTGTGTGTTAGAGATAGCCAAATCTATGCAAAATAATGTATATACGAGTCAAAGATTATGAGAGAAAGCTATGGAACTATTGAAGAAGAATACTATGTGATGATTTCCATTCAAAGTGATGTATTCTATTTTGTCTTTGTGGTCTTTTGATGAATTCTATGAAGAACATGAAGGGTATAATCAATTTTGTTTAAGTAAAAGTCATGGGAGAATTATTTCTATGAAGCTGCATGAAGATTTATTATTGCTGGTGTTATTTTCCTTGTTGTGGTCGCACCAAATACGAATTTTTTTTTCTTGCATTAGATTTCCCATTTTCTTGGTATTCCTCTCAAGGTTCCATGTTTTTGGTGCATAGATGAGGAAAACTGCTATCAACAGGCATCAGAAGAAAGGGCTGAAAATAAAGGAAATGGCATTGTTGAGAGGAGAAGAATTCAATGGATGCTTGCAAAGTTCCTTCTGCCACTGAAGAATTGTCAAATCCACTTTCTACAAGAAGTTCATCCCACAATGGCGAAAATATAATACCATCTTGATGCAAGCTCTATATGGTGGACTATTTCCTCTCCCTACTGAAGAAATAGAGATGTGCATATTGGTGGCAAATTGTTTGGGAACAAATTGAAGAGCATAAATAGAGAGAATGACCATCCATTATGGGAGATTTGGATTTTATTCAAGAGTTTCTAGACATTAGCAAGTGAGAAATTGTGAAGAAGCTTTAGGAGTCGTGGTCAGTGGAAGTTCACAAGAACAAGAAGGAGAAGAGTTGGAATCTGTTCATGGATGCTCAAGAGCAAGATATGTGGCACTTGATGCACTAACAACCTTTTGTTTCTCTAATTAGAAATCCACTGAAAGTTGGTAGACAAAGTGTTCTTCACAACATAAACTATTGAAACCATCAAAAGATGGCATTACTATGATGATGGCACCACAACGATGCTCTCAGAAGAATGAGTTTTGATACCTTCAGAGCTGAATACCTTCCCCTCTGTAGCGGAATGAAAGCTAAATTCAGAGACATTGAAAAGAAGGAAGTAGAAGGAATGAAGATTTCTTATTCCTGGTGTTCTTTTCCTTGTTGTGGTTGCACCAAATACAAAAAAGTTTTTCTTGCATTAGATTTCCCATTTTCTTGGTATTCCTCTCAAGGTTCCATGTTTTTGGTGCATAGCTGAGGAAAACTGCTATCAACAGGCATCAGAAGAAGGGGCTGAAAAGAAAGGAAATGGCATTGTTGAGAGGAGAAGAATTCAATGGATGCTTGCAAATTTCCTTCTGCCACTAAAGAATTGTCAAATCCACTTTCTACAAGAAGTTCATCCCACAATGGCGAAAATATAATACCATCTTGATGCAAGCTCTATATGGTGGACTATTTCCTCTCCCTATTGTAGCAATAGAGACGTGCATCTTGGTAGCAAATTGTTTGGGAACAAACTGAAGAGCATAAACAAAGAGAATGACCATCCATTATGGGAGATTTGGCTTTTATTCAAGAGTTTCCAGACATTATCAAGTGAGAAATTGTGAAGAAGCTTCAGGAGTCGTGGTCAGTGGAAGTTCACAAGAACAAGAAGGAGAAGAGTTGGAATCTGTTCATGGATGCTCAAGAGCAAGATATGTGGCACTTGATGCACTAACAACCTTTTTTTTCTCCAATTAGAAATCCACTGAAAGTTGGTAGAAAAAGTATTCTTCACAACATAAACTATTGAAACCATCAAAAGATGGCATTACTATGATGATGGCACCACAACGATTCTCTTAGAAGAATGAGTTTTGATACCTTCAGAGCTGAATACCTTCCCCTCTATAGCGGAATGAAAGCTAAATTCAGAGAATGAAGCCTCTCTGATTCTATTCTATTGAGTACAAAAACAAACTTGGTGAAGCTAACTCCCTTATGAATGATGCAATCAAGAGATAAGCACTAGAACTAGTTCAGAGGTATGTGAGAAGACACAAGGCAAAAATCAAAGTTGAGAATGAGCTAGCAACAGAAGCCTCCTTTGATGCCCTAACAACACTCTTTACAGAAGCCCCTATGGCAACTCAAGGTCCCCTTCCTAGTCAGATCCATCCTAGAAATATTGATGACAAGCTAGCGAATGTAGTCCTGTTGCCCACCTTTAAGGGAGAGTACAATGAAGACCCTGATCTTCATGTAGTATAGTTCATCATAGCATGTGTAGCTGACAATGCTAGAATCCCCAAGCATTGGTTCGGAAATATTCCCTGCCACTTTCAAAGGTGCAGTGTTGACTATGAAAGTGAGCTAGAAGAATATATCCTACTCGTAGAAGGCATAGATAAGGAAGAAGTTCCAAAGGCCAGAGAAGTAGAAGCCCCCATGTGTTGTTAGACAGAATGACTCTGGTACCCTTTAGACTAATTAATGAGTCACATTAGATGAAAAATATCCATAATTAATGGTTTAAGTGGAATAAGCCTTCCTTCAACAGTGGCTCTTGTCACCCTAATCCACCCTTCTCAAGAGAGAATGATGACAATGCACCTTGCCAAGAACTACCAGACTCGAAGCCCAAACAGAACTCAGGAGGTTCCTATTATGTAACGTTTTTGGATACATCCTTAGAAGATGATCCTTGAGTCAAGAGATAAATAACCCTCCTATAAGATCCAAAATAGCTCTAATTCCCTTTCAGCATACCAAGGAGAAAATCCAACCCCCACTGAAATCCCCACTGAAAGAGGAAGTGGATTCCAATGGAACCTCAGAAGATAAGACTACTCCCTCGAAGGATTCAGATCTGTACCTAGAAGTAGTCCATGTGGGATCTTTATCCGTGAAGTGGAAGGTGAAAATAAATTAACATTCGTGGATGCAGGTGGTATAAAACGTCAGCTGGAGGTGGGTATCAGTCTTCTAGAAGAAGAACTGTCGGTCTTGCATGACCTACTGAAAGAGAACTTGGATGCGTTTACATGGCCCTATAAAGATCTAAAAGGAATTGATCCTACTCTGTACGTATCAACACCACATCGACCCCTATAAAGATCTAAAAGGAATTGATCCTACTGTGTATCAACACCACATCGACCTAGAGAATGATGCCAAGCCGGTGAGGCAAAGACTGAGGTGCATTAATCCAAATTACTCCACCCTTGTAAAAGCTGAATTACTAAAGCTCCTTGAAGTCAAGTTTATCTATCTAGTGGCCAATAGTGAATAGTGAATGGGTTTATCTATCTAGTGGCCAATAGTGAATACTGAAGCTCCTTGAAGTCGAGTTTATCTATCTAGGGGCCAATAGTGAATAGTGAAATGGGTTGTCAAGATTGTGGGAGAGAAGGAAGGAGTCTCACTTGTAGCTTTCTTGCTTGCACAATGGGGGAATACACACAAAGGTGGAGGCTGAAAACAGTTTTTCTCTTCTTAGTTGTGTAAGCCAAAAAGAACTCTCATACAAAGAAATAGAAGAACCCTATATATGGGTCTCAAACCAAACTCAACTAACTAAGGTGACATACTAACTGAACCACGAACTAGAGTAGATAAGGATAGCTGTCATCTAGCTATCATTCATGGGCGGTGTACCAACCACATCTGCAGCTAACAAGTCGGTGACATAAATGCGCAACGGTCACCCTGGCATGTCACGAGTGGAGCTCGATATCTCAACACTCCCCCTCGAGCTCAATCCCAATTCCTGCACACCAAGCAGGTCTCTGAACTTGCGCAGCTTCTCTGCGCCCAATGCCTTCATGAATATGTCAACTACTTGATCCTCTGTGCTGACATAAACTAGATCAATAAGACCTAGTAAAATCCTCTAACCCACCGACTTGCGTACCTTCAGACCAACTTGAAGAAAATCAAGTGGATGGAGGATTTAAAGATCGTGAAACTGTTCATCTTTATCGAGGCTCACACAAATGCAACCCTACATATCGGCGATCGGAAGGTCAAGCAGAACAAGTATGTGTACGAGGAAGTGACTCAAATAATCCATGTCAAAAGAATCAAGGTGCTGGGACATTATGAGAAGAACGGGTATCAAAGGAAGGGATACCCCAAGCTTCCTATGACCTATCGATTCTTGAAAATCCATGACCCCACTCCATATTATTACTCAGTCCTTGTAGCCGAATGTAATACAATCCTATTTTCCCCAAACTGATGTATCAGTTTGTTCTACCTTCCCAAAATAAATGTACTCGAAAAGGCTATGCCCACATGAATGAATAAGATTTTTTTAATCACTGTCTGTCATGGCTGTAAGTGTTGGTAAAGGAGTTAAGTGATTCGGTCACTAGGCTAAAAGCTGAATTGGGTATATTAATGTAATGTGAGAAATGTTTAGCAAGTTTTTAATGTAAAGAATCTTATTGCCTAGGCGCAGCCTCAAGTGTAGATTCCTAGTCCGACCCCTACACTAAGTACGGCTGTAATTCAAGAGAAGAAGTTCCTTCTCAAACAAATCAAGCCACTTGAATTTGATGGTAAGGGAAGGACCATCCAAACTGACACCGAGGTCTGGATCGAATCCATGGAGGATTATTTCGAGGCAACACGAACTGCATCTGCTAACCAAGCTATGCTCGCCAAACTGAAGCTTACCGGCGAAGCAAGACTTTGGTGGAAACAATGGTGCAGAGACCAAGGGATCTCGGAAGGGTCAGTTACTTGGGAGAAGCTTAAAAAAGCTGTGCGAGGGAGATATCTGCCACCTGCCTACCGCACACAGAAGATGAACGAATTCTATGAATTAAAGTAGCTTGGACTATCCCTGGATGCATATTATTCAAAGTTCATCTCTCTCTTAAAATATGCACCACAAATGGATATGACACAACAAGTGTCAAAGTTTTGTGCTGGGTTAAATCCACCCATAAACACCCACTTGGAATCAATGCGTCCAATGGACCTACAAGACGTGCTCATTCGAGGTGTGCCAATAATACAAGAGGTGCAGACTAAGCCAAGGAATAACAAGACTTGGTCCTACAAGGATCATAACAAGGGAATGTATACGTCTTAGGCTAAGAGAGCGCAGGGCCAAAACCAGGAACAAAGGAAGAAAGCTAGGACCAACATTGTCAACAATTTTGTTCCTACACAAGGTAATGGCCGCAATCTCCATTGCTTCCATTGCAACGAGCCTGGTCACCTTAAAAGGCAGTGTCCCAAGCTTAGCAGAGGATAACGTCAAGGGCCATTTCAAGGAGCCATCCATGGCCAAGGAGCCATCGTCATAGCCAGAGGGAGAACCTCTAGTATTGCCAACAAGGAGCTGGCTGATGAAGAAGATCCATCCATGAAGGCTGACATTGAGAGGGCAACGGTTCATGCCGCTCTTCACAAGAAGGGCCCAAATCGCCAATTCTCGGTGATACAAACTCCATCGGATTATCAAGGTAAAAGCTTCAAAACCTTGATTGATTGTGGAAGTACACATTCCTTCATTTCACTAGTCTATGAAAGAAGATTAGTAATAGCCACAAAAGATGCACCTACCTTACTTGTGGAATTAGCAAATGGTTGAGAGGTCTCTTGTACCAGGCAAACTACTAAGGTGAAATTCCTACTGGGTGGAAAGTCGACTTCGGTCAAATTCACGGTAATGAACCTAGGTGTCCACGAATGTTTGCTTGGAATGGATTGGCTAATACCTAATGATGCCCACATACACTATGGTAAGGGCCAAGTCTCCTTTCGAAATTCTAAAGGGGAACTAGTTACAACTCAAGGAGAGGCTCGTAAGCCAAAAATTCAGCTGGCAAAAGCAACACGGATAATAAAAGGAGTTAGAAAGGGGCTACCTATCTATTTGATTAAACTAAATAAGCTAGATCAGAATCAGGAATCTAGGGAAGAACCTTCATGGTTAAAGGAATACACAGATGTATTTCCTGAAGAGCTGACATAACTTCCTCCTCAAAGGGAAGTCGATCATGAAATCAAGCTGGCGCTAGGAGCTGCACCAATCGCAAAGAGACCATATAGGATGTCCATCCCAGAAGCGATTGAGTTGAAGGAGCAACTCAAGCAACTGTTAGACCAAGGCTACATCCATCCTAGCAATTCGCCATGGGGAGCTCTAGTGTTGTTCTAGAAGAAGAAAGATGGAACGCTTCGGCTATGCATTGACTACAGAGGGTTGAATCAATCAACCATTAAAAACAAATACCCCATTCCAAGAATAGATGAACTTCTTGACCGTCTTCAAGGTGCAAAGATCTGCTCCAAGATAGATCTCAGGTCTAGATATTATCAGATAAGGATAAGGGAAGAAGATATCCCGAAGACCGCATTCAACACAAGGTATGGACACTTTGAATTCCTAGTCATGTCATTCGGGCTATCAAATTCTCCTGCTACCTTCAATAAGTTAATGCAAGATATCTTTAGGCCCTATCTTGATGATTTTGTACTCGTCTTCTTTTATGATACCCTAGTCTACTCCAAGCAGGAAAAAGATCATGAACCCCATCTTCGCATTGTCCTCAAAACAATGAAAGCACACAAGCTTTATGCCAAGAAGAAGAAGTGTGCATTTTTCAAGTGACAGATTGAATATCTAGGATTCATTGTATCAACGGAAGGAATTTTAGTAGATCCGGCCAAGGTCAGAGACTTTTTGGAATGGCCAACACCAACGTCTGTCAAAGAAATACATAGTTTTCTTGGATTGACAAGATAGTACAGGGTCTTTATCAAAAACTATGCTTTGATTGTAACACCTCTGACTGATCTACTACTAAAGAAGCAAGTATCAATTGTATGGTCACCTGCTGAACAGACCAGCTTTGACAAACTAAAGCAAAGCTTGGTATCAGCACCCATCCTGAAACTTTCGGATCTTAGTAAGGAGTTTGAAGTGATATCTGATGCTAGCGCACTTGCCTTAGGATGTGTGCTCATACAAGAAGGTCACCCCGTAGCATACTCTTTAAGGAAACTGAAGAGCCATGAAAGGAACTATGCTACCCACGATCTGGAACTGTTGGCTGTCATCCATGCTCTCAAAATTTGGAGACACTACTTACTGGGTAACAAGTTTACCTTAGTGACGGACCACAAGAGTCTTAAATGGATTTTCACCCAAAATGAGCTCAATATGAGGCAACGTCGATGGATTAAAGTACTAGAAGAATATGACTTTGAAATCAAATATCTGCTTGGAAAGGAGAATGTAGTTGCCGATGCACTCAGTTGCAAGGCATTTCTAAATTCTCTGATTTTGCAAGATCCATCAACATCAAGATCTCTAGCCACAAAGGTCTCCATGCCAAACAACCCAATTCTTGAGCTAGCTAAAGAAGAGGCATGCCATGACCCAACCTATCAGAAATTGCTAAGGGAGATCCCCATCAAAGATCAAGACCCGAAGCTACAAACAAAGTATCAAGAATTCGCTATCAATAGTGAACTTGTCTACTATAGGACAAGATTATGTATCCCGGCAAGCCAATCACTCAAGCAGAAGATACTTTGGGAAGCCTATGACTCCCCTTTCTCAGGACATCCTAGCTATGCCAAGACCCTTAATGCGGTCACGAAGAGCTATTATTGGGATAGGCTCAAAGATGACGTTCTCAAATATGTCACAAAATGTTTGTCTTGTCAACACATTAAGGCCGAACATGTCAAAATGCCAGGGAAATTGCAACCACTTGACATTCCCCAAATGAAATGGAAAATCATTAGTATGGACTTTGTTGTTGGCCTGCCCCAAGTTCAGGGAGGATACAACTCCATTATGGTCATGGTAGATATGCTCACCAAGGTTGCACATCTTATCCCTGTTAAGACAAACTATAAAGCCTCAGACATCGCAAGGTTATTCATTAAGGAAATATTCAAACTGCATGGGTTACCCAGAAGAATCATTAGTGATCATGACTCTCTCTTCACCTCACACTTCTGGAGGGCTATCTTCGAGGCCATTGGGACTCAACTCTGTTTCAGTACAGCTTACCATTCCTAAACCAATGGTCAAATGGAATGAGTCAACCAAGTCATTGAAGACATGCTTAGGGCACACTGCTACCACGAACCCAAAAAGTGGATTCAATATTTGCCACTGCTTGAGTTTGCCTACAATGATTCCTACCAACAAAGCATTCAGATGACCCCTTTTCAAGCATTGTATGGGCACAATTGCCGTTCTCCTTTAAGCTTTTTGGATCCAACCTTGAGGGTTGAAGCTTCAAAGCAGATGCTAGAAGACATGGATGACCAAATCAAATCAATAAGACAGGACATCCAAGCCGCCAAGGACAGACAGAAGGCTTACACGGACCTGAAATGGCAAGACAGATTCTTTGTTGAAGGTGACATGGTCTTCATTCGCGTACGTCCAAAGAAGAGTTCCCTATCCTTGGGTGAATGCAAAAAGCTAAGTCCAAGGTATTGTGGACTCTACAAGATTCTCAAGTACCTAGGGCCTAATGCTTATAGACTTCAACTCCTTGAAAACCTAAAAGTTTATAATGTATTCCACATCAGCCTATTGAAAAAGTATGTGCCTAACCCTAGTCACGTGCTTGATGATCAACAAGTTGTGATGCCCAGCCAAGGAGTCCTTGAGCTACGGCTTGACAGAATCTTAGATGTTAGGGAGAGGCATTTGAGATCGAGGACCTTGAGAGAATACCTCATCCAATGGAAAGATTATCCCAAAGAGGATGCCACTTGGATTGATGAAAGTACTCTCAACCAACAATACCCTGAGACGAGGACATCTCGATTCCTCTAAGGGGGAGAGAATGTAAATATTTCTACAACGAAATATTAAAGACCCTAGATCTCACGCAAAAGCGATTAAAAGTAACCTCCTGCAACAGAAAAACCTTGGGCTAAGTGCTCCATTCTCGTGTACTAACAAACACCCACCCCCGTGTTGTGCATAGGAAACTGTGGCTCGAAACTATAGTCCACCGCGGGAACACCCCTTCAAGGGACAAAAAAGATAATGAATTAATTGCAAATTTTTTTAAACTCCCTTTCCTTCACCCGTTGCATGGCGGTGAGAGGGAGTATGCGTTGGAACTTGTGGAGGGGCATGAAGAGGTGGGCATGCATTTTGCCACTTGTGTGGCCACCTCCCCCCCACCCCCCTTCCTCTCATATAAGCCCCCCTCCCAAGCTTGGTGGGGGGGATTGATCATGTGTTGCCCGCCGTCGTGAGGAGTTGCCCACCGCCAGTTTGCTGCCGCCGCCGTTCTGGCCATGCCACCAGACTGCTGCCGCCCCCGTCATCATCATCATCATCATTATTGTTATCTTCACCATCGTCATCCTCACCATCATCACTCCCTCACACGTCATCTCCCTGTTATCCAGAAGCTTGAGAAGCTTCTATTGAAGCTTCTCTAGGCCAAGTTCACCCGTGCCTCCGATTTTTTTTTAAATTGTGTCTTGCAAGGCCCGATTTCTGCGCAGGGAAGGAGGTCTCGGGCAATAGCAACTCCGAAACTCGTAAGGGCAATAGCAACTCCAAAGTTCATTGAGTCGAAATCTATTGCGTCAATGGCTCCTAAGCAAAAGTTGAGAGGAGCACACGCGGGAGCCTCCACCCAAAGTACGAGAGTGGACAACGCCCCGATAATGAATGCCCAGGTTCCGAAAATAGTCCCGCATGGAAAATATGCTCAAAGCATGTTATAATTCACATAGGAAACTTAAATGCATTGGAAAATTTATACACTCGCTCGATTTACAAAGTGTAGTTACACGACGAGTACTTGCATTTGCTTGTACTTCCATGGTCAAGGGTAGTCGCATTTTTGAATGTAGGATACATAAGTTAAAAGATGAAATTGTGCTAAGATCGCGTCCTTGTTGCATCTCGCAAAGGATAGGGCATATAACATATGACGCACTTATGTAATAAATTCCTGGTTGGTCTCGTGTATAAGGTAATCGTAAACGGCCATTAAATGATGTCTAAATAGTTGCACGAACTTTGACAATGAAACATATTTTATGCAATTTGCATGCTTTGATAGCTACATTTTTAGGTTGAGACAAGTGATAAAAGAAGGATTAAATCAATGATGTATTCATTGGCATTTGGTCATGAAAGAATGCTGCATCCATGCATAGAGTTCTTTTATTAAAGTTTGAAATTGGGAAGGGATGCATCTTCATTAAAATACTAAAAGCTGGAATTTGATGCATAAAACGTAGGGTTTATAAGAATAGCTATGAATGTCAATCAACATTGCATAAGCAAGGAAAAGAAAGATCATTATAGATCCTATAGTTGCATAAAGGCAAAAGGTCTATGGTCTTGAAATTGCATATTCGCATGGAATGGTATAACTCATACATCTTGTAGTTACTTACATCTTTTTAGGGAAAGTATTTGCATCTCTAAGGGAAAGATCACCTTTAATCGTAAGACAATCAGATCAATTAGGTAGATCGCATGTAATCGTGTAACTCACATGAGATTCATAAAGGTGTGAATAGTTAGCATACGACGAACACCTCAATGTGCTGGGTTAGGTTCAGTTATGTTAAAATTCTACGTAGTATCGCATTTAGGATGCCGATCTAATATTTCCGATCTCAAAGGTCCTACTCACATTCTCGAAATGTTAGGACTATCTAATCACCCATCCAGGGTTCTCACCCTAAGGATCAGTTGACCAAATGCTAGACTCCCGCAAGGAATTTAGGGACCCTAGGGCCAAAATGTTTATCAAGCCTAGTAGGGTTAGGGATTTGGATTGGATCAATAGGACTCCCAAACCCTTCTTGATCAAGAAATACCATACGAAGGAAGATATAATCCCCACAAGTCAAATACTGACACCTATCTCGTGCTACAAGCTGCAACATCGTATAATCTTGAGTCTAAATCACAAAATAGTATTGCTACTCCTTAGACCAAGTTTGGTGAGTTCTAATTGCAAGTCTAATGTTCTAGAAGTTGAGTAGTCATCCTGCTACATCACTCTTCCTTGGGACTAATTAGCTAGGGTAGTTACGAATTGCCAAGAAAGCAGTTGACCAACCAAGTTAGGGCGACGAGGTTGCCCAGGAATTATTGACCATAATATAAGGAAACCTAAAGTAGTGAAAATTTGGATCAAAAGAGTAACCTAAGGAAAAAGGGTAAACAAGCAACTCAGCTTACGAAACCCTTGGGGTCTTCCCAAGTCACGATTGATCCCGGATCGAATGCTAGAAGTATTCAGGGAGAAGGAATCACACCTTAGCAGTTGGCCATACAAACGACCACTGGAATGTTCGTGATTGTACACTTAGGTGCACTATTTGTACTTTTTTCCTCAAGGAACTAATTCAGGAAAAATAACTAATGCTTCAGGTTAAAAGCTTGGAGGGAGAGGCAGTACCAGTTTCCTCCGACTGTCTGCCTGACCCTATCCAAGGGGTTTGTTAGCCGCACCGGGTATGCGGACCGAACCCGCCACGAGAGGTCTCTTCGTGGGTGCTTCTTGGAGTAGCAGGACGCTTGGGTGCCAGGGGAGGCTCTTGCTATAAATCTCTTGCTCCGGATCCTGCATAAGAGACCGAGGTGACTCGAGATGGGATCTCGAGGCCTGCATACTAGTCAATGGGCAGAACTTGGAATAGAGATCCCTGAGGATTGCTGGGATAGCCTTCGGGCAGGTTATTTGATGTATTCCAAAGACTATGATAAATAAAGATCAAATGTTGAAAAAGGAACTTGCTTGACATTGTTTTTCTGTGTCAGTTCCTAAGTTACGTGAAGGAACTAGTGATTAATTGGTTAATTAAGGAAGCTATTTTTGCTTGTCAAACTAAATGTGGTAGGTAATTAGATAACTAAGCAACCCAAGGAAAGTGCGGCGGACGTGACTCTGGGTCCGTCCTACGGAAGGGTGGTCTTGGTTGGCTGGGAACTTTTCTCAAAGGAATTGACAGCGAGGTAGAAATGACTTAGAATATATAGAGCTAGAGTCCCGATTTGTGTTGTTTTAGGGGAACGGAATGGGACTATGCCTTACGGGCAGAGAGGTCGAGCTTCACATCCCTATCGTTTCCCATTCTCCTTGAACCAAGTGCAGTATAAATCTGCTTCGACCCTAATGTTTCTACGCAAAGTAGTTCGTCTAGGGCTCGACGCTAGCTACCTCCTAGGAACTTGACTATTAGGAAAACCCTGATTTAGATCGGTCCTAAGTGGGAATGGCCAAGTGCTTCCGCTTTGTGGAAGACTTAGATCGCAAACACTGTGACTCTCTTCTCGATGGGCTGCTAAGACGTGTCCTACAAGTGGACAGAGGAACACGTTATAGGGATATTTTGAATATAGCATCGAAGATGGAATCAATCCTTACCTTCAAGTCCAATAAGGATGATGCATGCAGTGTGCATAATTGGGTGCTAGAGAACAATTGTAGAACTTTCATCTACCAACAATATAATGCTTCTATTGGTCAACCTTTCATCTTGGGTATCCAAACAGAGTGGCAGCTAGATATGCTTAATAAGTATGGAAAGGATGGTATACTTGCTATGGATGCTACATTCGGTACCAATAAATACAAGGTAAGAAGTTTATACCTTTTTCATACGTATATTTGCAAACACAAGGTATTTTTAGAGTGTTTTTTTAATGCATCTTTGTTTTCACCCTCCTATTTTATGTTTGATTTGGTGCATGTTTGAATGTAGTTCTCTCTATATTCTATACTTGTATTTGATGCACATAGAAATGGGGTGCTAATAGCATGGATCATTGCCTCCTCAATGGACACTACCTGCTTGATCACTTGGCAAAAAGAATTTCGAAATCACATATTGGATTTTAATTCTTCTTGGGAGGCAAGTACGTGGATGGCAGATGATGCACAAGCGGAAATTAATGCCATACAAGATACATGCTTCTCACTATATTAACTAAAAATAACATGGGAACATTTTTAATGCTTATTTTCAATGTACAATTGAATCTCACTCAATGAATCATTGGTTAAATTGTAGGGCTATTTTTGGATCTCCTATATATATTTGTATATGGCATGTTAGAAGATGCTAGCTAAAGAATTTGATAAAGAAAGTTGCCGATCATCAAGTACGGGCTAATATGTTTAGAGACCTTGGTCACATTATGAACATGAAGTGTAGTGGATTGAATAGTGAGGCCAAAAGAAAGAAGGATGCTATATCTCTTATTGATCAATTCTTCGAAACTTATGCTAGTGAGAAAAATTTCCTCACATACTTCAAGGAAAATTGGGTTCCCAAACTAGGTAAGGCTTTCTAATTTATAAATTCATCTATTCTTGAATTCACATGAATGTTGATCCTATAAGTTATTTTATATTATAGGAATGTGGGTTAGAGCCACGCGAATACTTCCACATGCCAATCAAGATACAAATGGATCGATTGAATCTTACCATGGATTGCTGAAGTCTCGATTCTTGATTGGAAGGTGCACAATTCATGGCCATAGAGCATGTTGGCTAATCCAGAAGCTCCTCACATTTTTCCATCCATATTATTGGTATCTAGAGGCTATGAAAGAGGTAGGCTTTAGACAAAACTTCAATGTTCAAAAGATTGTATTGTCATCTCTTATGCGTGCAAGAGGCATTCTAGATCAATTTGTCAAATTTATTGGAGATGATCATAGTGTTGCAAAGGTTAAGAGTATGAGCAATGCAAAGCTATGGTATACAATACACAACGCACATTGTGAGTGGGCATGTTGCAACTGTGATTGGGCCATGTGAGAAAATATATGCAAACATCAAATGAAGGTTTTAATATTGTCAGGTTTTGATATTGACACCATTTGTGTCGAAGAGCATGGATATATATTACAAGAATTTTGAAGGTACATGGACTTATTTTTGTGAGCCATCTTTTGTGAATACATTTATTCGATGCTAATATCAATTCTTATCAAATAGGATCTTCTCTAAGTATGAATATGAAACAACCTACCAACATTGTTGAGAGTAGTCTTACACCTATACAGAATGATGCAGATACGCTAGATGACACTTATAGTGACATACAAGATCATGGTAAGTCAATCAAACCTTTAGTATATATGGTATTTGCTATTTTCTAGATATATATGTATATCATATCTATCTCAATTTGCAGGCCAAGCATTGTAAGGTGCCAAAGAAAAGTTTTGTGAAGCAATGGCTTTAGCAGGTAAAATATAGTTACAATAGAATACACCTCGATTTCTTATATTTGAAGTATCAAAACATATACTAAAGATGTTCTCTTTATGATAGAGAAAGATCCTGAATTAGCAATGCATCTTGAGTGCTTGAGTAGTGATTTGCTTGCCTCCTTGAAACAAATCAAGTCTAGCTTGCAAGGACAAAGAACCTATCCCTTAGCTCCCTTGCAAAGGATCAATGATGGATTTAGTAATTCTATCCAACGTGCCAAGCCATTCACTGAGAGACAGCTCTCCAAAAGACCATGACAACCACAACCCAAAGATGTCACACCATTTCCAATTCCTCCAAAGCATAATAGGGTATCTATGCAAGCACACCTTGATTCAGATGCAACTTCTGAGGCAAATGTTGTGCCTGATACAAATTGAAAAGAGCCTCACTAACACTACCCATTTTGTGATTGATTTTGGATTGTTGTTCTCTATTTTTTTTAATTGTGATAGAAAATTTTATGAAGTACTGGAACAATAGTTGTGAGATGGAGGGTTTGATACAACACTGCAAACTATCTTCTTGGAAATGATACAACATTTTGTGATTGTTGGTGCATTCTTCTTTTCAATAGTGTTTTCATTGTAAAAGCAACTTATATGAAATACTTAGACAGGCCACTTTTGACTTAATACTTAGATGGGCCACTTATGAGATGGAGGATTTGATATAGTATTGCAAACTATCTTCTTGGCAATGCATTTTGAACTCCTTGTTTTTAGAAAGGGTATTTGTTGCGTTGATTGATATATGCCCACATAAAGTCTAGCTTGCAAGGACAAGACCATGTCCCTTAGCTCCCTTGCAAAGGATCAATGATGGATTCAATAATTCTATCCAACGAGCCAAGCTATTCATTGAGAGAGAAATCTCTATAAAACCACAACAACCACAACCAAAAGATGTGACACCATTTTCCACATTGGCAAGAAGATTATTAACGCTTTACTATTTTGCACACTTAGATGCTTGATTGTTTCTCATAATTAATTGAGAGAAGGTTTGTTCAAAAAGAGTGGGAGATAACATTGTGATTACATGATAATTGTTTTTCACCACTTTTTACATCCTACATAGCTTTCTTTATAGTTAGAGTATATACTAAGATGGCTTTCAAATAACATTCTACATCCACATCAAACGTGAATTTATTGAATAAGTTCTTAAAGACTAACTTGTATGTTTTTTCCTCTCAAACATACCAATTCCAAATGGACATCATGCCTCATCAAAAGGATAATCAGTGAAAGGCATAATGCCATAAAATAGTTGCTAACACCATTTCCATTTATTCAAAAAACTTTCCACATAATGCCAATTGATCTCTACTTTCCACATAGCATTGTGGTTCTAGAGTAGGGATGTACCTCTTCTTCTGCCAAGTTTGCACCTTATCTCTCCTTCCTATACCTAGATCTCTACTTTCCATGTGCTAGAGTCAAACTAGGTTCCTTTATGGTATAGATAGAAGAGCAATGTTGCCCATAGCTAATTAACAATATTTCAAAATATGCAATCAACACATCAAAAGCATCTTGCCCATAGTCTGATGCCCCAAGCCTCCATTTTGCAGAGTTATTTGCATCCATACTACATTTTGCAAAGTAACCTCCATTTTGCATCCACATCCTAGGATAGAAAATTCCTACTTGTCTTGAAGTGGGTACCCACACCACAAGTAGATTATTGCTTACCTTAATGCTAATGCATCCAATCTTTTGGGACTAGTTAAGTCTCATCTCCCCAACTACACATTCCAATCCAAACTAGCAGCTACAACATCCTTCCGAACATTGGGCAATGTATGTCCTGCTTTCTGTACCTAGAAAGCTCACTCCATGAAACTTTGTATGGACAATGTATGTCCAACTTTCTACTACTATTGTTGTAGTTTTAGTAGGCCTTATGAGCCATGATAGCATGAGGTACATTTGTGTCTATTTTCCTTCTCCTTGTATATTCTGTAAAGAACACATATTTGAGCTAAATTTCTCCAAAGTCATTGACAAGTTATGTGATGACTAACTTGTAGAATAAACAAGTATAATGTATACTGTAGCAGAATGACATCATAAATGAATTAAAATCTCCAAGCATACACAAAAAATTATCTATTTTTTGTGGAATATCAAACATCAACCAACATGGAGTAGCATTCAATCAAATGAAACCCAAAGAGGCAACCTTCCATGGGGAAAAAGAGAGAATGAGAAACATGTGTGACAATGAAGACAATATGATTAACATCTTGGCAAGCAAGATCAAAATTGAACTACCATCCATGGTTAAGGTAGTGTAGACAATAAGGTGAACATATTCTTTACCTACCATCAATGGTGTAAACACGAAGAGGGAAGACAGAATGTTGCCACATAAGAACATGGTTGCATGTGCAAGTGGCCATAAACATTTCCATAACTCAATCTTGGGAAGTTTTGTTTTTCAACTCTACAAATTTTATCATGTATACTTCATTAACCAATGGAAATTTTCCATGTAGATATACTTAGTAACATATTAACAATTCCATATTAACAATTCCATGTAGATATCCCATATTAACAATTCCATGATGTACATAATTTAGATAACTCATAGAACTCCTAATGTGAAAAAAAGATTCATTTTAGTGAAAGGCATTTATGAATATGCTTTTGTTTCTTAGAATTTAACCAACCTCTCCATATGAAAATCCATATAAAGGCATCCCCTATGCAGTTATAGATCACGCTAGCTATTTTAAAAATGTCATCTATTCACCTATGTGACATAATATAGTTGAAAATGTCTTTGCCCTAGGAAGAAAAGACAAATCATTTGAGGTCGATTTATTTTTAGGATTGACTATTCTACATAACAGTATAGTTATGCCACCCAGAGGGCCAAGCTTATGACTCCTTCACAATATGTGGTACATAGCCCTAGGGACAAGGAAGAGCTCTTTAAAAATAACATTCGTGAAGGACATGGGTTGAGCGGGTCTGAAGGAAGAAAAAGGGGCTGTACTAACTGCTGACATGTATGTGCTGGAAAGGCCAGGGGTGGGACCGTGGGGGCACCGAGGAAAGATGAAAACAGTTTTTCATCTTTCCTGAGCGGGCCCTGATCAGCAGGGCCCCTCTTTCCACGTCGATCAAAGAGGGGGGCCCATACTGATATTTATCCTCAGCCAGCTGTTGCATCATCAGCATCAACGTTTGCATTACCCGCACCTACACACGCTGTCGGAGACGAAACAAGTACTGAGCATGTACTTTCAGAAGGGGCCATCGCCAAAGCAACTGATCAGCTTTGAAAGGCTTGCTGAGCGAGTTGCTACAGGCCTTTGACTACTCATTCGCTGGTAGTTTGGTGGATGATGACCAGGGCTCCTCGAGGCACGGAGAGAGAGAGAGAGAGAGAGAGAGAGAGAGAGAGAGAGAGAGAGAGAGAGAGAGAGAGAGAGAGAGAGAGAGAGAGAGGATGGAATCAATGCGACTGCCTTGACCCCCTTGCTTTGCCATCGCCTTGCCATGCAAACTGTACGCTAGCTATTGTCGCCCAGACCTATAGATGTGCTACCCTGCAATGAACCCTTCTCAACATACTATAGACACAGTGGAACAAAGACAAAGATTGGCAATATAGAGCAAAGACACAGAGAAGGAGCCTTTGCAACAACTACCATAGCTTTAGGGCATGAGGGAAATCTTGATTGCAGGCGCATGATGAGCCACCATGCATGCGGAGAAGTACACAGAGAAGAAGCATCTGAAACAACCACCATAGCTTCAGGCAAGTGCAGGTGAGCGACCATGCATGCTACGAAGAATGTTGAGTTTCAGGGCATAAACCATGATTGTAAGTGCAGGGCGCGCTAAAACGTTGAATGTGAGAGAGAGAGAGAGAGAGAGAGAGAGAGAGAGAGAGAGAGAGAGAGAGAGAGAGAGAGAGAGAGAGAGAGAGAGAGAGAGAGAGAGAGAGAGAGAGAGAGAGAGAGAGAGAGAGCCATGAGTGCCATATGGCACCTCCCCGAAGCTTTTGGGAGAAGGGCAAAAAAGTGACACGTGGACCTTATTATTAAGAGATATTGGTGATCCTAAAGTGCAAATAGCATCAGGATATACTTAATTTTATGATTACACTACAACACATTGGACCTATAGCAACATTTCTAGTGACATAAATAGTCTATGAAATTTTTTTCCCATCATCATTAAAAGTGTTACTAAAAGTATCATTATAAAATTTTCTATTTATATTTCTATATAGTGATGAATAATCACAATCACTACTAGCCACCTCAGGTATGAAGCTACTCATGGCCTTCATCTCTAGCAGCCTCTCTCTCTCTCTCTCTCTCTCTCTCTCTCTCTCTCTCTCTCTCTCTCTCTGTGTCTCTCTCATATGTATAAAAAAAAACATGGACATAACCAAGGTGCTAGAGTAAGATGTAAAGGAACCTAGCAAAAAAAAAGATACATAGCATTGTATTCCTATCATAAGATGGACTGCTTCAAAGCAACTCACCAACATCATAGCTTGCACACATTGGGTACCATAGACATAGCCTTCCATAGCTAGAACCTTGTCAAGAAGGATGTCTCATAACTATGATATCATTGCCTAGGCTTCATGAGAAGATGAGTGCTCTAGAGGTGGTTTTCTAGATTGGCCATGTGGAGACCCTTATTCACTTAGCTCCATTGTCCCATGCTACTGGCTCATGTTTGATAGCCTTAACATGTTTAATATTACTAAGTAAAAGAAACCATGAATACAAGACAAGAAACCATAGCCAAAGCTTGAGAATTAGTGAATGAGGGGCTATAGCATCAAAACATCCTCATGCTAAGGATGGTAAGGTATCCACCCCTTGGTCATGGTGGGGCATGTAGCTCACCACCCCTTGATCAATGAGAGCTCAAACGGGTTTCTTAGGTTTCATACAAGTTTCGTCAAATATGGGAAGAGGGATATCCACCTATGATTTGTCAAACTCATGTGATGCTTGGGCAGTGTTTGGTGAATGATTATTGGCCCATTGGGATTCTTTGTTTTTAAAAAAAATTAGTTCACAATTTTTTTTAAAAAAATGAGGCTTCATGTAGAGCTTTTTGAGCAACCAAAGACCTCCTTTCTACTTGGTTGTTAATTTTAACAAAAGAAAGCAATGCATTTTATATTTGATTAATGGTTATTTTAATATGGAGCAATGGCTGAAAATTGTTGAGAATAATGGAGCAATAAGCGACCTCCTTCAGACATTGCTCCATTATTCTAAGCAATTCTCAGCTGGAAGAGGATCTGAGCCATTTTTTGTGGGCTAACTTGCAATATCTGATAAACCCTAATCTACAGCAGAAATTTAGGGTTTACTAGGCACCTTGGAATTCATACCAACCACATTGTTGTTTGTAGGATAGTAGACAAGGCTGAGATCCCCAGCATGTAGCCTCTCTCTGAGAAAGTGATAATGTATCTCAATGTGTTTTGTGCGTTAATCTAGGTTCCGTGCCACTACAATGGCACTTTGAGTGTCAGTAAACAAAGGAGTATGCTCTATGACAAATACATTGAGATCAACCCACAAATGTCTCAGCTATACACATTCAACTGTAGCAGTGAAAGTTGCCTTGCATTCAACTTCACAAGATGATGTGGCAACAGTGGATTGTTTCTTACTAAGCCAAGAAATGCAAGAAGATCCAAGAAAGAAACAATTTCCACTTATAGAGTGACGAAAATCAAAATCCCTAGCCCAATTAGAATTATTGTAAGCATGTAATTGCAACAGCCCCCCCCTTGGCATAAAGCAATCCAAGAGTCCAAGTGCCCTACAAGTAACAGAAAAGATGCTTCATAGCTTGCCAATATGACATGGGTGGGCTGTGCATATATTTGCTCAAGGCTAAAACTGCAAACTGAATATCTGGCCTTGTGTTGCATAGATAAATAAGACATCCAACAGTTGGAGCATATGTATGAATGTCAAACAAATCACTGTTATCATGCGAATACATCTTAAGTCTAGTCTCCATTGGTGTACTTACTGGCTTGCAATCCTAGAAGCCAAATCTCTCAAGGAGTTTACCAATATATCTTGACTGTGACAATCCAATGCCTCTGGTGTCATAAATAAACTAAATGCCCAAATAGTAATGCAAAGGCCCGAAATCTGACATATCAAAAGTTTGCTACAAATTTTTCCTGAATGCTGAAATTTGACTAGCATGTGGCCTGCAAAAACCTATTGTTCAACATCTTGCTGTAAATTCTGATTAGCCATAGGCTAAATTTTTGCATTATTAAATGGAGAATAAGATAAGGGGTCTCCAGGAGAAATATGTTAGATAAACAGACTCATAAGGATTCATGGAGTTCAAAACCAGTAAATAAAGCACATAGAGAAAGAATCAACAGTAAACACCGTTGACTAGCCCAAAAATAGGTCAATGCAACCTGCAAATAATAAACATAGATTACAGTAACCAAAATGCAGACCAATAAGGGTAAAAAACAAGTCCCATGTCTTGAATTAGACCCAAAAAATTGAAAAAAAATGTCAGATTGCAAAATAGTGACGAAAGATGCAGGAAACATGTCGAAAACTGCCAAAAGTTTGTCGCCCAATGTAGATCAATCGTAGCTATCATAATAAGGTTAGATCAGTAGCAAAAGATCAAAAAACAGAACTGAAACATGAGAAAATAGTAGCAGAAAATTTGATCCAGAAATCTGAAACAATGTCAAAACTTGAAATCTGATACCATGTCAGAAGTGGATGCAGCGATGGAAGTGTGGGAAATTGCTGTAATAGACTATTGAATACAAGGAAGAGAGAAAAGAAAGACATTGTAAGAGAAAGAAGAACACTGCACAAAGAACTCAGAAGAAATGAGATGCTCGGGAAATGGAATCCATATACTAAGACATGAGACAGTATAGAAGCAAGGTAAGTCACTGGCTGTGGAGGCACTATCACCTGATCCCTCTCTCCAAGAATTATTAGGTGATGAATGAATGACAGTGAGGAGGGAGCCTGAGAATACATAGACCAAATAAATGCCATAAAATATGGATGGTTGGCTAGCATTAAATGTTGACTGATCACTACAATAAAAAGGCCTCTTAGACTCGATTTTTGAATTGAGAGAAAATCTTACAGGTGTGTCTATAAGCGCGTCTAAGTGCATGTGTATGATTTTGCGTCTATAGTCGCGTGTATATGGAAATCTACACATACTAATAGACGCGCTTTAGACACGCATATACACGCTTAAATAAATGCACATATACACCATAGTGTATGAAAAAAAAACCAGAGAGCATGTGGTTGCCATGCAACCACATGCTCTCTGGCTTATTTCCCCCCCCATCAAATTTTGTGTTTGGGGAAAACACAAGAATATTACTCAAGAATGTTAGCCATACTTCTCATGCAATAACAAAACATACCTTATCTATGATGAGCCCCTTCTTGTAAAAGTCCATTGCAAAGATCGTGTAGTACCAGTGTGAGAGATAAGTAATTTTACAAGGTAGCTAATACAACAAAAAAAAAAGATTTTATAAGCTAGGATCCGTTGCAAGGATCATGTAGTCCCAACATAAGTAGGCTGTATAGCTTATGATAGCACGCATGTAGGGATTTCTCAACTATTTTGTTAATACTAGAAATAGAGCACATGCTTATTTCAATGCAAAGATACCTTAAGGTTAAGAGTAACATCGTTAGGCTATATAACGTATTGGTTATGGTGATTATCGGCTTGCTATCTACTCCCATGTTTACTCCTTGCCATCTCGTGCTATCTGTATTATCCTTCGCCTTCTCTTTTCTCTCCAATTTTGAATATATTATGTAGCCTACCGATGTTACTCTTACACTTAAGGTGCCATTGCATTGTAGTGAGTATTTCTGTCTATATGTCTATCTATTTGTCTCTCTATATGTTTGTCTGTCTGTCTCTCCCTCTCTCTCTTTTTGCATATTTTGCCAAACAAATTTGCGCGTCTATCAGTGCGTGTACACTGCACACTAGACGTGCTCCTACACGCACCAGGTCCACAAAACTCAAAAAACCTCAGAGGAGGTGTGGTTGTTTAACGCAAGCACATCTACAGGCGCGTCTACTCTGTGGATCAGATACGCTCTTGCACGCGCCAGCTCCACAGAACTCAAAAAAACCTAGGGGGTTGCATGGATCTTCAACACTTGCGCATCTACGAGTGACGACACAGGAGGCGGAGAGGCAGGCCAAGGGGCGATGTCAAGAGATTGAGAGGGCAGCAGTGGTGATGGTGGTGGTTGCAAAGATGGCAGTGGTAGTGGGAGCAATGAGACAGAGGGCTCATCTGGGTCTACGGAGCATAGTGGCTCCAGTTAGAGTTTTTTGGGTTAGCGATATTAGTCATTTTTTCATAGATTTATTCATACGTTTTGTAGATGGGAGGGTTGACATGACCTATATTTTTTGTATGCACACACTTGTATAGGTTTATTGATTATATACATTGACATCTGTTCATCTATTTTCTATATAGGAGGGATGATGTTACTACACTTAGACACGTATGCTTTGCATGTACACATTTGTAGATACTTCTTGATGATATATATTAACCTTTGTTGGTTTCATATTTGGATTTTTTTGTTGTTGAGTAGTTAATTATTTGTTGGCAAGTTAACAAGTATATATTTGAATTTGTTTATTGTTGAGTAGTATATATCCGAAAGTATCAAGTTCTATTCCGAAGTACCAAGCTAATAAAGTTAGACATTTAGCTAATAAAGTTTCAAAGTATGTGGTTCTCTAAGAGTATTTGGTCCGAAAGTATCGATTTCTGAAGTACGTTATCCCCAAGTGGCAAGCTTATAGAGTTAGACATGTTAACAAGTTTGTGGGTTTCGATGTCAGGCTCTAACGTCAACAAGTTTGTGGTTTCCATGTTTTTTTATTGTATTAGTTCCAAATTATGTGATTCCATAAGAGTATCTAGTTTCAAAGTATCAAGTTTCGAAGCACCTCTTTCGTTGGCACCAAGATAATGACATTAGATACTTGGGTCGAGACATCACAAAATCTCTCTTGCGTTGAAGTTTCTACTTGTCTTATTTTCATGTTATGCTCTAATGTTAACAACTTTCTGGTAACAAGTTTGTGGTTTCTATATTTTTTGCTGAGATACCAAATTCAACGCTATGTGTCAACTTGCCCTCAAGTACCAAGATCTATTGTACTGAGTATCAAAGTATAGGGTTCCATAAGAGTACCTGGTTTTATGGTACCAATTTCGAAGTACCTATTTTGTTGGTACCAACCTAGTGAAGTTGGACATTTGGGTTGAGACCTCACAAAATCCCTCTCTTGGGTTGAAGTTTCTACTCATCTTATTTCCATGTTGTGCTTTAACATTAACAACTTTTTGGTTTTCCATGTTAAGCTTTGATGTGAACAAGTTCGTGGTTTTCATTTTTTCACCGAGATACTAAATTCAACACTATACGTCAACTTGTCTCCAAGTACCAAGATCTATTGTGCCGAGTATCAAAGTACATGGTTCCATAAGAGCACCTGGTTTTACAGTGACAAGTTTCTTTCGAAGTACCTCTTTCACTAACACCAACCTAATGAAGTAAGACATATGGGTCGAGACCTCACAAAATCCCTCTCCTGCATTGAAGTTTCTACTCGTCTTATTTCCATGTTGTACTCTAACATTAATAACTTTTTGGTTTTCCATGTTAGGCTCTAACATCAACAAGTTCATGATTTCCATGTTTTTCACCGAGGTATCAAGTTCAACACTATGCATCAACTCGTTCCCAAGTACAAATATCTATTCTACCAAGTATCAAAGTACATGCTTTTATAAGAGTGCCTAGTTTTTAAGTATCAAGTTCTGAAGTACCTATTTCTTTGGTTCCAAGCTAATGAAGTTAGACATTTGGGTCTAGACAACTACAAAAAATTCTCTCCTGGGTTGAAGTCCTAGATCAGATAGAGAGAGAGAGAGAGAGAGAGAGAGAGAGAGAGAGAGAGAGAGAGAGAGAGAGAGAGAGAGAGAGAGAGAGAGAGAGAGAGAGAGAGAGAGAGAGAGAGAGAGAGAGAGAGAGAGAGAGAGAGAGAGAGAGAGAGAGTGTGTGTGTGTGTGTGTGTGAGAGGGCGCATAGCAAATGACAAGAAACAAAGAGAAACTGAGAGGAAAGGAGCGTTTGGGTTTGTTCGCATGATGCCATCGTTTAAGCAAGGATAGGAACTCGTCAAAATTTTCCCAACCTTTTACTGCTTATGTGATGAAAAAGTGACACATTTCTGTCGCTTATAGCCTCGAATTTGTCGTCACATAAATGACGTACACTTGTGAGGCTATTTGTGACATTCTCGTGCATCGCCTATGCGACGACAATTCCTCACTTTTTCCTCACTATAGGGGGGTCATTGTAGTAGTGAATGTCACTAGTAGCATTTCTATATAGGGATGAATGGTTATAGCAATGCCAATAGCGACAAATGCAGTAAGAATAATGACGCTAATAGCAACAGTTGCAGGTTAAAAAATTACTAGGCTAAAAATCACATCTTGCCATTGACTTTAAAGAGTTCTCATTAATTAACACGTTGCAAACACTTGAACAAAAACACATACTTGTCAATTATCAATATACAATTGTTGTGTAGATAGGATACAGCTTCAATAATTCATAGAGAATAAATATTGCTTGATATAAGTTGCATATAATGAATATAATCATCATCATCATAAGTAATAACAATACAAAAACAAGCAAAGGCACAAGCAATAAGGCCTTGCATGGTGGAAGGGGACAAGCTAAAGCACAAGGTAAAAAAGATAGGGATGCTCTTAGTAGCCAAACTCTAGGGGTCTTCAAGATCTATTATAGCTAATCGACATCCGAGAGTTCATTTGGACATAGTAGCTCATCAAAAGGATTCTGCAACACAAACAAACATTAATCTAAATTTAGATGCAACATAATAAGAACTATACATTTGCTACTCTATCAAGAGAGACATGACATATCGTACCACTTACATGCATAGAGCTTGCCAATGAGGGCATTCAAACCATACTTTTTTCTCCATATATTGTTTTCAATTGAGAGTGGAATCCCAATCCATAATAGAATGCTACATCAAAGAACATAAACTTGCATTGTTAGAACCACGTTAATACTCTAAGAAATGTAGAAAATAATAAAGCTTTAATAATAAATCTAGAGAACTTGGAAAATCTCCAAGTAGGTTCTATGGCTACTACCACTAGCAATGTGATGCACAACTCCTGCCCCTCGATTAGTTGTCGTGTCCTTGCCACATCCCTTTGTTGTTACTACCATCTCTACGAGAGGAAGTTGTCTTCTCTCCATGACTTCTCAAGTAGTCCCTATCTAGCCACTCAAGCTTCCCCTATCATTCTTTATTGTCTTGCATTATCAGATTTCTTATGTTATATATATTAGTGTATCTCCTCCATCTTCCATATTGTGGAGAATCGATCAACAAGAGATAGCATAGGGAACTCTTGATGCAAGGTTTCTATCACCTAGTCCTTGTTATTCTCTTGCATGTGCTTTGATTTATTTGAGATGTTGTGCTGAAACACCTGAGGTCACAACTCTCGTATATAGTATATAACAACATGGATCCACTTTTTCCTAGGTGCATGTTGCCCATCATATCTAAGAGATCATTGTACATTAGGTACATTTGTAGGAGTGGTACTTACAAATGATTGAGTAAATCTAGGTGTCGCATGGGAGGTAGTAGCTATGGATGTGGCCAATATGGGTGGTAATTAGGATCCACTCAATTAATGGGAAGGGGTCACTGCATTTGTATGGGTGGCAATATGGGTGTGGCCGATATGGATGGCAATTAGGATCCACTCAATTGATGGAAAGGGGTCACTGCATCTGTATCATTGCAATATCTACCAAAGCAACAGATCCCAACATCCCAATGAGTGGGGAAAGTACCAAGAAGTAGTGGGGTCATAGCATCCATGTCTTCACAACATCCTTGGATCTATTGGCAAGCAAAGTAAGGAGTTCTTCTAGGATGAGGATTTCCAATACCATGACGAGACGCAACATCCATGTTTGCACAATATCCATTGGAACTACAAGCTCCACCAATTGAGACCCTCTAAAGCCAACTTAGTGCATTGATTGTCTCTATTGGAGCTAAATTGCTTTCTTATGGCATGTTTTGTGGCATGAGTTTAAGATCATTTTAGATAAAGTGGGAAAAGTCTCATTCCTACCATGGCTACTTTCTCTATGGTTAAGTTATTTCTAGTAAGAATACTCTAATAATTTGTCTATTTTTTAGCCTTTGTAATCCACTTTTGACACTTTGTCAAGTTTTTGACCCAACATGGAACTCCTTTTATCATTTAGCATTCTAAATGCATGATATTAGCTTGACCATGGGACCAATCTATTGGGTCATGTTAAAGACCTCAAATTTAATTTTTTAGCTTTTGCAATCCACTTTTGACACTTCTTGAGGTTTTTGGTGCAATTTGGAAACCTTTTGTCATTTATCATTCTAAATGCGTGATGTTAACTTAGAGTGATGTGCACTATGAATATCACTTTGATCAAAGTAGTTTGATACCACATATTAGTTCAAATTGACCTATTTAAAACCTTTTACGATGCATTTTGAGTAGAGTTTGTCATAAGTTTTCACTTTGATATTGAGATTAGTTTTTCTATTCGACTTTAACATTGACACGAAAATTACTCTAACATTGTACTTGGATTTCTATCAACTTGTTACATACTTAGAAGTTGATGGTAGTTTTAGCCATTCCACTTCAACCTTGACATGAATATTACTTCAACATTGTACTTGGATTTATGTCAACTTATATACTTAGAAATTGATGATACTTAGAAATCAATGTACTTTCTCTACCTATTCATGTCAAATCCTCTTAGCATAGGGTGCACGTGTCCAGTGCACTTGTATATTCAACATCATCTTGTTATCATTTTTTCACTTCAAAATTAGCATGAACATTTCTTTAACATTGTACTTAGTGAAAATTTGCATGAAATTTGCTTTAACATTATACTTATATTTCTATCAAGCTATATATTTAGAAATCGATATACTTTGTTACATAGTTAGAAATCCATGATACTTAGAAATCAATGTACTCTATTAACCTAATTCGTGTCAAGTTTTCTTAGAATAGGGTACACTTCACATCATGTTATTATCATTTTTTCACTTCAAAATTGGCACAAAATTGCTTTAACTTGTACATTTTTATCAAGCTGTATACTCATAAATTGATATACTTTGATTTATTTCAAGTCAAACCCCCTAGAATAGGGTATACATTGATACCCAATGGAAGCTTGCCAAGTTTCCTTAAAATAGGGTACACTTTGGTGACATCTTGACTCAAATTTAAATTTCAATATGGATAATCAAATCACATGGATTATCAATCATGTTGTTACCATCTTTCACTTCAGAATTGATATTTAAAATATTACTTTAACAATTGTACATAGATTTGTGAATAGGATACACATTGATTCCCAATGAAAGCTTGCCAAGTTTCCTTAGAATAGGATACTTTTTAACTTCTTGACTCAAATTCAAGATTCAATATGGATAATTAAATTGCATGGATTATCAATCATATGGCTATCATTTTCACTTCAAAATTGACATGAAAAAAGTTACTTTAACATTGTACTTAGATTTCAATTGACATACTTTGACTTATTTTATGTCAAGCCCACTTAGAATAGAATATACTTGACAGCTTGAGTCAAATTAAAGATTCATTACAAGGAAATGGAGTGATAGTGATGACAATTTGTGACCAAAATAGTGGCATTGCTATCTGCTTTGCTATTAGGATCACAAATTTTCATTTGCAATGTGCAAAAATTTTCTTTTGCGATGCTATTAACGATGCTTAACGATGTGATACTAAGCAATGCTAATTGCGATGCTATTAGGGTGAGGTAAAAAGAGGAAGGAGAGTGAAAAGAAGAGAGAGACAAGGTGGAGAGAGGGGGAGAAAAAGAGAGATGGAGAGAAAAACAAATAGAGAGGGAGGGAGAAATAGAGAGAATGGAAATATAGAAAAATAAAGGGGAAGGGAGAAGAGCAATACAAAGAGAGATTTTGATTGTAACAAGATGCGTTGAGTAAGAGTGGGGAGGGAAGTAGAGAGAGAAAGAGAGAAGTAGAGTGGGGAGGGAAGTAGAGAGAGAAAGAGAGAAGAAAGGAGGGAAAGGAAGAGAGAGAAGAAGTGAGAGTGGGGAGGGAAGATGGGGGGAGAGAGAAACAATGAGAGAGAGAGGGGGAGAGAGAGAAACAAAAAAGGTGAAGGGAGGAAGAGAGAGAGAGAGAGAGAGAGAGAGAGAGAGAGAGAGAGAGAGAGGGATAGATGAAGATAGAGAGACGGGGAGAGAAAAGAAATGGACAAAGAGAGGGAGGGAGGCAAACAAAGAAAGGGAAAAATGAAGAGAAAGAGAAGTGGGACGAGAAATAGCAAGGGGGATGGATAAAAATAGATAAAGGTAAAGAGAAGGGGATAGAAAAGGAATAAAGAGAAGTAGAGAGATGGTAGAGAGAGAGAAAAAATGAGAGAGAGAGGGGGGAAAGAGAAACAAAGAGATGGAGAGAGGCAAACAATGAAAGGGAAAGGGAGAGAGAAAGAGGGGTATAAACAGGGGAGAGAGAAACGAATGGAGAGAAGTAGAGAGAGAGAAACAATGAGAGAGAGAGAGGAGAGAGAAACAAAGAGATAAAAGGAGAGAAGTAGAGAGATGGTAGAGAGAGAAACGATGAGAGAGAGGAGGGGAGAGAAATAAAGAGATAAAAGGAGGCAAACAAATCAAGGAAAAGGAAGAGAGAAAGAGAGGTGGGGAGAGAAATAAAGAGGGGAGAGAGAAAAGGAATGTCAATATATATAAGAATGGAGAACGAGAAAGATAAGTAGAGATTAAAATGGAGGAAGATTATCATATGAGGGAAACAAAAACATACTATTTGTCATAACATAGACCAAATGGAGAATAATGATGGACATGACATCCAAGATCACGAGGTGTATCTTAATTAACATGTCTTGTGTCCTTGCACTCAATGCAAGCTGGCAATTAGATGAAAGCATTGCTTGTCCATAGACCACGTATACTGAAAGCAATGTCCCTAGTGTGGATGAAGAGGGTATGTAGGTAGAGGGGTCGATGTTACAGAGGGTGGAGGGCAAAGAGAGCTTGGAGCATGTAGAGAAGATAGGCAGGGTAAAGTAGATGAAGAGACATGAGGTTAATAATTTTTTGAGAATGAAGTGGACTCCTCTTTATGTGGTAACCTATCTATATAGACCTTCCAGTGTGCGCCGAGCTATGCCAAGAGCTTGACATGGAGCCATAGGTTGGGTCATATTTGCATCACTTGCTCAAATATTGATAATTCACTTTTAAGGGTACTTAGGAATATGTGTTTTAATTAGCATAATTTTTTTCTTCAGTTACATTGTCATGCTTTACCTAAATCCTTATATTGATTATGGCTAACATCATTTTCTATTTGTGCAAGTTAACTTTGACGATATCAAGAGAAGAGCATGATGCAAGGAATGACCGATGAGGAGTTGCAATAGATATTCACACGTACGACTCCGAATTAGATGAACCGCTTTAGAGATATAATAGACTAGGAGTTGTCACACAGACATTGTCAAGCTGTTCTATGAGATTTATTTTAGCACGCTCCGATACTTCGATCTTCAGTAGGTGAGACCAACACTCTAGAGAGTGGCCGCGGATGAAGGGAGTGGTTCTGGGAGGTGCTGCAGAGATATAGATGCTATGAGCCCACAATTAGTTTTCCAAAGAGGGTTCCTACTCCTCACTTTCATACCGGTTCTAGAGAAGGTGGCTCAGGTGGGTATTGTGGAGACATTGATGTAGTGTCTTCATCTTGTCGGTCTGGTGGACACTTATCATCTCCAAGATTTTTCACGCCTTTAGAAGCATCTACTCTCGTGACTCTAGGTTGCACTCGATCATCCACATCAAGTGGCACCCTTATGAGATGCTACTCCAAGAGATAATATCCCCGCAGGTATGCCAAATGTACAAGGATTTTTTGTTTATGTCCAAGAGCATGGTCGTAGGTGAGAGAGGTCACACCTTTGACATATCCTAGTAGGGTACAGATACCTTGTAGATGATAGGATAAATGCTGTGATCATGAATGATGAGGGGAGGAGGGTGATGTCTCACATGAGAGAGTTGTGACAATAAGTATTTAGACACAAAGATCTAGACAATTAAAAGAATATATTGGAGGTGAGCAAGGACTATGTATTGCATCTTTGCATGAGGAGTTTTTGATACTTACGATGATAGAGAGGTTTTTTACTGGATGCATGATGGAGCGTATGCATCTCGAGGGGTCCACTAGGGTTTACCGTATGGTACCACGTGAGTGTAAGGGAGGGGAGTTATTTAAGGGAAGGAAGGTACATTTTATAAGGTAAGGTCCCATAAACAGGGGGTAGATAAGGGGTATTTTCATATATTTCTTGCATGTAGGTGGCGTCTCCTTATTACCTCTAGCAAATCCCTTGTGGTATGTGTGCATACATATCACCTAGACACAAAGGATTGGTAGAGACTCAAGGAGGAGGCCACAGACTCTCCAAGTCTATGGCAACAGTAGTGGGAGACAACAAGGGTATGATTAGAGGCAAGGGTCGTGCATCATTTGGGGAGTGGCGGCCACATGAATTATTTGGAGGACTTTGTAAGTTTTCTTTTATTTCTTCTAAATTTTTTTATTTGAAATATTACTTGTATTAATAATCTTGTTTCTAACAATGCTATTCTATTTTCTTTGGACCACTCCATCATAAATCGGGATCCCACAAGTTTGGAATCTTGATATATAGAGAGACATAGTCTCACTACACTTATCGATAGATTGTATATGTATGGTGGCCCAGTAAGTCAATCCTCTTTCTTATTTGTATCATTAGTTTTTTTGTGATGCATTATGTATGGTGGACTAATGTCTAGTTGTTCATTTTGTAAAGTCTGTTGGATGCTCCATTACATCGAGACGAGCTTTCATACGGCGAGGATGTATAGCATATGCTTGGATTCATGGAGGACACATCATTTTCTTTTTTAGTCTTGTGATCCATGCAAGCCTCTTTCATATAGCATTCCTTAGATATATTTATCATTCTTTGTATAAAATCACACTTTGTGATATTTACAAATAGAGTTTCATGTTTGTTTGAGTTCTCCTCTCCATGGTTTCATGTAATTTTATGAGTTTTCATTACCAATATTGTACTTATTTTATGAGTTATCAATCTTGTGATTTCAAGTAGTTTTTACGCTTGTCTTGACGATGATTACATATTCAATATGTAAATGCTTTGCACAATCTTTTTTTTTCTCTATGACCGTTGCTATTTGCAATGCTAATTTACTATAAACATCGCTATCTTAGTCAATTGTAATATTTTCACGCAACTAAAAGTTAGTTGGTTAGTTTAAAAGTTAGTCAATTAATAAGTTAGTAAGATTACTAACTAAAGTCAAAACTAACTAACGTTAATAACTCATTATTTTTATTTAATTAAAAATATATATTTAAAAAATGAGAGTCGTAATTCGACATTTTTCTTGGATTGATAAGGACTGTAGCCACCTTTCACGACAGTTACAGCGTGAACAAGAGTTATGAGCCATATTAATCACTAGTGTTAATGGGTATAGTATGGATGGTCCAAAAATATTAGATTTTCGACAAAACTAGCATATTTTAGATATTATTCTAAAAAGATATGGAGATTTCTAGAACCAAATGTCATATAAGAAAATAAAGTAAATGATATTTTAGTTAGTTTTGGAGATTTAAATTTTTAAAAAATAAGAGAGATTGGTGAAATCTCATGCGCCGCAATCGCAGTAGTTTGCAAGGCGCAATAGACAGCACTTCGAACAGGGAGAAAAAGAATGAGTGATTTGAAAGAGTTCTAATCAAGTATCTTAGGGTTTTACCCCCTTTTTGGAGCCAGTGGAACCATCAGATTTATGATTTGAGCATCAGATCACTGATTTTTCCAAGATCCCCTTCACAAAGAGCTCTTGCTCTCAAGCACAACCCTTCTTCTCTTGTTTAGCTATAAATATGAGGCATGGGAGGTATAAGGAAGCACAAGGAGACCCCGAGAGAGAGAGAGAGAGAGAGAGAGAGAGAGAGAGAGAGAGAGAGAGAGAGAGAGAGAGAGAGAGAGAGAGAAAGAGAGGAGTTACCCGGAGAGGCTACAAGGGAGAGAGTTAGCTCAATTCCCCCTATCCCGAGCCATCTTTTCTTACGCTTTTCCATCTCAAAATCCATTCCTTCCTTATCTCTCGAATCTACTTGTGGACAACGGCCCCCAAGCGAAGATTGTTGCATGCAGATGGCAATCTTACAACCAGCAATGAAGCTTTGGGTGAAGGCATCACTGTCAATCCAACTGCGGTACCGATCGTAAGTAATGTATTTCCAAATTGATAGATGCTTGCTTTGATTCTCGCATGAGATATGTTAGGCTCCGTACTTTGTCGTGCTAGAATAGTTTATTAAAGAGGATAAATTCATTGCAAATATTCGAAAGATGGAGTTTGCAAAGTGCATGTATCCAGGGAAGTTAATTGCACCTAGTTGCATATGGCTTATTCATTGATAGAGCAATTGGAAGGAAGAATTAGTCACGGGTTATGAATGGCATAATCGTAAAAAGAACGACATTAAAAATTGTGCATACAAGTGTTATGTAAATTTTGCATAGAATCGCTCTTTGATCCCAAGGGGGAGAGCGAATATGTGATGGAATTGTTATCATGCCTATTTTTGTATTGTTTGGGAAAAATACAATTGGTTTTTTTTGGTTGATCGAACAAATCCCTAAATGCTTGTACATTCAACTGATTGTTGGATTATGGTTTAGATGATTACTCCAAGTGCTTGTAATTGTTGGTAAATTCATGGCGGGGGTCTGCGATGACAAATTGCCATGGGGAATAAATGAATGTTTTCTTGGAAGATGATATTAGGACGATTGCCTTGATTGTGCTTGATTCTTAATTGGGTTAATTAAGGAAGGATATTTTGTGCAGGTGGATCATCTCCAAGGTCACACTACGCTTCAACCTGAGAGGGCACTGCTCAATTCACAAGCTAAAGGTCGAGTGGTGAAAAGGCCAACCACGGAATTTGTGTCTCTCTCCTAGGCCACTTGGGGTCAGGTGGAGCTCTGGATACCCCTTGTCTAGTCCGGAATGGAGTTGAAGACTGCTCTGAGCACAACATCTAGGGTGTTGGAAGATCTTATTCTAGATAATGGATGGAAATTATGGTGCCATGTGATTTGGATCGGGTACTTCTGTTGGATAGAATGGATACATAATTTCTCATGTATGGGCAGGAGACAAAGATTAACATGAAGATAAGTTAAGGAATTCATTTGAACTTGTTTGTCAAAGGATTGCCTGCTCTGTATTTGTGTTTGAGCCATACATTACCCGAGCAAACCCTGTTCTCTAAAAGGATTAATTAATGAAGCCAATTTTAAATGTCACACATAAATGTGATAGGACCTAATTAGATAACTAAAGAACTCCCATTAAGGGAAGCGAGTGGACGAAACCCGTGACGGGTTCGTCATCCATCCTAGAGAACCGGGAGGCTTTTCATAAGGTTTTACCCACGTCTGTGACCCTTAGGAATTGTTGGGCTAGAACCCCCATTCATACCATTTTACGGGACAAGAATGGGACTATGCCCTACGAGTAGAGAGGTTGAGCGACACATTTATCTTGTTTCCCATTCTCTCTGAACCAAGTGCGGCATGGGTCTGCTTCAGCTTGGGTATCTCTGCGTAAAGTAGGATGTCCAGGACCGAATGCTATAATGCTGTCAGGAGACCTTAACCACTAGGAACCCAGATTTCAAGTCGATCCTAGTGGGTTTGACCGCAAACGTTTCGTTGAAAGGCAGACCCAAGAAACCCTAGGCGAAAAACCCCGCAACATTCCATGGGAGTGTCGGACTGCATCGCTTAGATTCGTCTCTCGACGGACCACTAAAAACATTACATCAATATGTGCATCATAAAACATCACTAATTGCATCGCTATTTGTATCATTATTAGCGTCAAACTCCATATTCGAGAATTTGGGAATTTCCCATCAATATGGAAATTCCAAATCAAAATGGATTTTGTGAATTTTTGGAATTTTATTAATTTGAAACTTCGTACAATGGAACGTATTACTGCTTATGGTTGTTTCCAAGAGCTTGAAAAAAACTCAAAAAGGTGGTGTTAATAGACACCTTAGTTTTAATGTCTTTGAAAATATTCAAGGAAAATCTTCAGTCGATGGATTCTTGTAGACTTTCTTTGGCCTTCGATACAACCTTTGAGGGAATTTTAAATTTTTTGGGAGATTTTGTGCCTTTATTTATCCAAGAGAAGACAATGCTATCTATTGTTTCCCATCATTCAAGATCTTTTTTGTTGCACATCCAATATTTATCCCAACAATTAAAATACACCTTTGCATCTGTAGCATTTTGACGACTACAAACTAGTGCCCAATATTGTATATGTATCTTGTTGAAGTTTTTGGAATTTCTATTTGTATCGACCTCACTTTGTGCAACACCAAGCCATATTGGATACACTAGAACTGAAGGTCTAATAAGTAGAAAGTCATCTTTCTTAACATCAAGCATTGGTTCAAATGCATGTTTGGGTCGTTTGCTCAAAGGACCACAATAGTGATCATTCAACTCTTCCAATCCAATAAAGTCATTTGCATTATCTACATCTATATTGGTTACATCACTTTGTGTTCTTGGCCAAAAATCTATGAAAAATAAATATTCTTGGACATTTGGAGTTTGAAGAGCATAGATCATATGTTTCCAATAATCAATCACTAGTGTTATAAACTTTGTGAACTCTGCTTTCGGTCCTTGTACATTTGACCATCTTTCCCAATACTTCAAATAATCTTTAACTCCACTTACTACTTCTTGATGATCCTTAACGTACTCAAACATGGGCAGCAACATTGGAACACCCTTTGGAACAGTAGGCTTTCCTGCAAGGTCTCTCTTCCATAATTCAATGCCACCTCTTGGTGACCAGTCTAGGGACTTTGGATGCATCTTGTATTGCATGACACGTTTATCTCCTTGCATATAAAATCGAAATTGAAGAGGTTTTGAGTGACCAACAAGTGTATCTTTGGAATCACACAAGTATCCCTCAATGTATCTCTTAAAGTCAAGCACATGTGTCAACAAGAAAGGTGTAGGACTTGTCATCTGGTATGATTGAAAATGTTGTATAAGATGAGGAAAAGTGAAGGTCACGCTCGTCCTTAGCTTCTTTGAAAATTTGATGAACATTGCATCAATGTCTTCATGTGTATGACCCACCATGAGAAACCCAAGTTGGATCATCTTGAATGTTCCTTGTGCAACAAAAGAGATAGCGATTTTTGTTTTTTGATCCACAATTATCAAGTTGAAGTAGTAAGTTCTCTGGCAATCATTCGAAATGATGATGGCCATCATGTAGTGTATTGTTTTCCATGCATGATTTATTTTGTGCAACAGCTTGATGGTGGTCTAGTGTTTTTTTCGAGTTGAGGGCATTTAGTAGCACAAAGGTTGATCTCCGCATTCCATCTACTTGTAGATCACCATTTGTATGCCCGTGTAGTTGCTCCAAGTTCCTAAAGCACAACGACAATGAGGAAATTGTGAAGTTAGAATTGTGAGGCCATAGATCGAGTGAGAAATGTCCTTATCTACCTTTTCCATGTCCATGTGTAATTATGCCTATTAAAGAAATTGATAGTTGAGTAGATCTTTTAGTCTCTTTTGATTGAAGCCTTAACCTAGGGATAGCTATCTTTTACTGGTTCATTTTATCATGTATGATGCACAAGTTTTTATCTAGATCTAATGCTGAGGCCAAGTGCCAACTATAGTATATGTTCTAATGTAACGTGCCCGCTCCTCAAATCGCGGGACATGTCTTAGCAGTCCATCAAGAGATATATCCAGAAGACGCCGCCCGGCACTCCCAAGGAATGACACGGGGTTTGCCAACTAGGATCTCTCAAGTCGGCTCGCAACGGAACTAATTCGGCCATTCCCATTAGGATCTCGACATCGGATTCCTAGTCAACATTGTCTAAGGTCATAGACCCTAACATTTCCTGTTAACATCTCCTTTAAGGAAAGCTCTCGGCTAATTGAGACCACCCTTCCATAGGATAGACCCATTGGTCACATCAACCACGCTTCCCTCGAGGGTTGTTTTAGTTATCTAATTACCTACCACGTTATGCTTGACACATAAAAGCAACTTCCTTAATTAACCCATTAGTCACAGGTTCCTTTACGTAATTTAGGCATAAATACGAAGATAGGTTAAAACAAGATCAAACACTTCCTTAACTTATCTTTAGATTAATGTGTGTCTCCTGCCCATACAAGAGAATTAAGTTCTCCTTTTTGCCTCCGCAGAAAAATCCTTCCATCTTCTGGCAATAAAACCCGAAGGTTTATCCTTCCAAGATTCCACCTTGTAACTAGTATCAAGGCCTCGAGATCCCATCTCCAGTCACGTAGAACACTTCTGTAGGGCCGGAAGGAATTGGGATTTACGGATAGAGCCCCCACTGGCACCCAAGCGTCCTCCTACACCAAGTAATTTCAATGGAGAGACCTCTCGCGGCGAGTTCGGTCCACATTCCCGGCGCGGATTCATAACCTCCTTGGTTAGGGTTTGGCAGCTCGCGGGGGGTTAGCTAGCGCCATCCTTCCTTAATTATCCCTTTAGGAAATCAACCATAGCTGAAGCAAACAACATAGTAACAATTGCTAGGGAAAACATCCCTTTCGTTTCCATGGCAATCAGTCATCTCAGACCCAGCCATGAAATTATCAAACACTCCCCCTTGGGTTAACATCCAAAACCACATTAACAAACAGTTGAATGCACAACCTCTTGCTTCAAGGCATCGCAATCCCATTGCATGCACAATCAGAATTTTAAGTGGATGTATCAAAAACACTTGCTTAAGGGATTTACAACCTTTTCAACTTGCCAAGCATAACTTGGGTCAACAATCCAATTAGGGTTAGGTCACCAGCTTCAACTAAGCTAGGAGCATATCCATTTGCGATAGTCCACAGCAAGATCGATAAAACAATTCGCAGGCAACTATACACATTCCTAATGCACCACCAGATTACATGTGACTTGCATCTATGAAAGTCTAGGGTTTTGTCTAACGATGCAAGTGAATCTCATGAATAAAAATTCACATTTCATGTGTTTCTTTTAAACCATGATTGCGAAATGTGAATTCTAAATGACTATTCATGCACTGGACTGGTTAAAAAGCTATCATTTTATGTGAAGTGAGGCGATAACCTTATCATTTTATGTGAGTAAATCTTATGTGAATTCCAACCTCTACTGTTTCGCGCATGCAATTTAGTTCTTAGAGTAAACAAAACCCTATGCACGACATCAATCCTTTCATCCCTTCCTCGAGAAATAATTCCTAAATTAATTTTTAACGCTTAGAACCTGGGCTTGATTTGTGGGTGCTGTGTTGGTCGTTCCGCTCGCCCCTCTAGGATTACCGGTGGCTTGGACGCCTACGTTTCCCACGACTTTCTTCTTAGGAGCCATTTGCCTCATGGAGACTAGTATTCCTGGCGCGCTTGCGGGGTGCGAGGGAAGTGAAGCTGCTGTGCTTCCCTATCGCACAGTGGATAATGCTATCACAAAAACATCACATGCTTTACTCTACTTTACTCACCACCCCTCTATCTCTCATCCCATTTACACCTCCCCCCTCTGTATCCACTCACTCACACACACACACACACACACACACTCTCTCTCTCTCTCTCTCTCTCTCTCTCTCTCTCTCTCTCTCTCTCTCTCTCTCTCTCTCACACACACACACACACACACACACACACACACACACACACACACACACACACACACATGTATAAAAGGCCAAATATGCATTTGCATCAAAAAGTACATAGACTCATATATACATGCAATGACCATGCACCAAACTTATAGACTTGTATCTATACTATACTTGCTCTGCACAACAATTAGAAACAACTTGTATCCTTAGATGTTACAATGAGAAATAACATTCCTACGGTCAAACGAAATTTAAGTTTGTCCAAGCTCTCAGTATTAATAGCCCACACAGGTGAAGCAAAGCCCAAAACCAAAGTTTCTTCTAGAGACGGCACCAATAACCTTGCACCACAATTTCAAGTATCAACAAACCACAAAGTGTCACTCCTTGATTGTGCCTATGCATCTACATCTAAATGTTACAAAACAATTTACAATTTCCATAGGGTCTAACCAAAACGAAGCTTTCTTTTCTTTGAGAAATAAGTGGAAATTTTTTCACTCTCCAATATAGCATGGCCAGGCGAAGCAAGTCTAATCGCTACTCTTCGTCTTGTTGATGGTACAGGGGACATAATAGTATTTCCACTCTCCAATATAGCATGGCCAGGCGAAGAAGTCCGATCGCCACTCTTTGTCTTGTTGATGGTACAGGGGACTTAACATTAAAACAACAATACCTGCTATGCACAATAGGTAGAAGCAACTCTACATGATCATTCGATGTTACAATCAAAAATAACATTGCTACATTGAAATGAACCACAAGCGTAAGCATATCCAAGATTCAAATACAGATAGGTGAAGCAAAGGCCAAAACCAAATCTTGCTCCAGAGTTGAAAACTTCGTACCATAAATCCAAGGATCAACAAACCATGAAGTACCACTTCTTGATTACACCTATGAATATAGATATAGATACATCTACATCCAAACGCTACAAAGATGTTGAAACGCTACATCCAAACGCTACAAAGATATAGATACAGATATAGATACATCTACATCCAAACACTACAAAGATGTTGAAACTTTCCATCGGGCCTAACCAAAATGAAGCTTTCTTTTCTTTGAGGAATCACTGGGAAAAATTCCATTCTCCAACACAGCATGCTCAGGAGAAGCAAGTTCCATTGCCACTCTTCGTCCCGGTGATGGTACAGGGAACATGATAGTCTTTCCTCTCTTTTTTGCGCCTACAATTTCAAAAGCTCACAACGTAAACATGAACACATCAAACAATTGACAAATATCACTTAACAGTGGAATAATAATACCTGGCTTAATACTTGCAAACCACTTGGCAGGCATTGTCACAGCTTGATGTAGCATCACAAAACAACTGAGATCCTTAAATTCATATGCCGGCCACCCCCTTGGTATTCTATCAGTGTGAGATCGCCGAAACCTCTTGTCTTGCTCAGCTTCACCCATGTGCACTCGAAAGCACTGAGTATACCCACAATGCACCACCTCAATAAAGACTAGAAGCAAAATCTCTATGTTGACATCATCATACAAACGCTCAACGACCCTTGCAAGCGTTCTTCTGATAATATCATCCATTGTCACTGTGCGCAAGTCACACTGCAGTTCCTTCTGATACTCAGAAGGTGGATAATAACCCCAGCTTGGAGTAGGCATCTCTACAAAAGTCAAGCAAACACTTATATACAGTATAGGGAATATATATATACTCAATTACCATCGAGTATATGCCAACCGAATACAGCTTTGAGGCTATCTCACATACACACCAAGCAAGGACTACAAAGCCATCAAAATTCAAATTCATCTCCGTATGCATCCTTGCAAAAAAGCAATGCACCTCATTGCATCTTCTGAAGTACCTCCTTGTACACAATGTTCGTCGTGACATTCATAGTGATCCCATCCTCATCTAATAACACCCTCACACCGCATGAGGATTTCACCCTTGAAAATGCAACATACAACTGTCCATGTGTAAATACTGGTGTCTTTAAGTAAAGACCAACAACAGACAATGTCTGGCCTTGCGACTTATTGATTGTCATAGCAAATTCCAATCGAATAGGAAATTGCCTCCGCCTCATAGCAAATGGAAATTGCAAGGTGCTAGGAATAAAAGTGATCCTAGGAATAAAAACTCGTTCCCCTACATTTGTCCCTGTTATTATTTCAGCATCTATCACCTTTTTATTGAATGCCTTACACATCAACCGTGTACCATTACATAAACCTTTTGCTAGATTTAAGTTCCTAAGAAGAATAATAGGTGCATTCATCTTCAATAACAATAGATGGGGAGGAAATCCACCTCCAAGATCCAGTGTATTTAAATACTCTACAGAGTACAAAAATGAGCTATCACCCGCCTCTGCAATTGAATCCACACTATAGTACTGTATAACTTCTCATGGCATCGATTGCAACGCACAATGATTCAAAGAAGCCACCTCTGCATTCCGCGCTGCAAGTATAGCACGCTCACTAAAATATGCCCCAAAGTCTCTCACCGCGGACACTTCACCGTACACACTATTAACCAAGTTTTCAATAGAGCACCCTTTCAATACCATGCTAGATGGAATATGTAACTTATCACAATTCTCCGTAATACCCACTCCATCCCCTATCCCTTGAATCCAAGCAACAAATCCATTATCCGTTACACCACCAACGGTCGATATTCTCATATTCCCAGACAACCTTAGCACCTTAACATACTGCCATAAATGAGAGCAACATAGTGCCGCATAGCAATATCTTCATGGGAGCCCTTCATCACGATGGGCAGGATTTGCCTAAAATCACCCCCAAGCAAAGTAACCTTTCCACCAAATGGTTTATCATAGCTCATAATATCTCTTAAAGTTCTATCAACAGCTTCAAATGCAAACCTGTGCATCATGGGAGCCTCATCCCATAAAATAAGGCTGGATTGCCTGAACAGTTGAGCAAGATCGCTCTGAACAGAAATATTACAGGTGGATCGATTACATAGTCCAATGGAATTTTAAATCTTGAGTGAGCAGTACGACCGCCCTGTAGAAGTAAAGCAGCAATGCCAGATGATGCCGTTGCCAATGCTATATGACCATCACTGCGCAACCTAGCAAGCAAACACTTGTAAAGAAATGTCTTTCTAGATCCACCAGGACCATCCAAGAAGAAAACACCCCCAAAGTTTCCACCAATGGCACCTATAACTGCATTATATGCAATCCTTTGTTCATCATTCAACATTGCCTCCATACAAACACAAACTCTACGTTGCTCCAGTATATCATGTGCATATTCATCTTCTAAAAGAGGGTTAGCACACAACTGAGAATCATTTCGATGAGGTTTTGGCAATCCATCAAAGTCAGACAATCTTCGCCCATATTGTCGCAAAAGATCCTGAAGATGCAATAAAGCCCTATTCGATGCCTCTTGTTGTAGAACTGCAGAAGATATATGCACATGCTCTAGCTGTAACTTATACAAAATATCCTCCACCATCAGTGACATAAACCTATCCTAGAGCTGACCAGGCTGCGCAGGCGCACAGAAGACCAAAATTGCAGCAAATAAAGCACGCAATTGGGCACCAATTTGTATAGATGCAGTCTCTTCCAAGCACACAACACACTCATCATCACCCTCTAACATGCCCTTTGCAATGCAGGCTTCCTTAAAGGTGTTGTACACCACGTTGCCAATAGTACGCAAATCATCAAAAGACATACATCCTGGAGACACTGTCAAGAGCATTCGCAAGTAATAACGCTCACTAGATGTGGGCGGCACAAAGTATATCCGACCACACATATTTCCACGCTTTCTCTTCGTCCATACATTTCGTTGTGCATTCCACACCTAATACACCGGGAAGTCTTGATACCGAATAGCTCGAGCCTCTGGATGAATACGATTGCACACAAACCATTCTGTAAGAGTAGTTTTCCTGATATCTTCATTCTGCATAACATCTGATATATTGTCTGTATCTTGAAACACTACATAATTCTCATAAGGCAAGTGCACCTGCAACCGTTGTATATCAGGCTTCTCATTGTGTAATGCATAGTCATATATTTGCCAACACGCTTCTGAAGAAGAAACATACCATGCATCTAAATAACTCTCGATCTCATCCACTTCACGAATGGTCGTACCATTTAACCCTGAGTTTCGAACAAAAAATTTGATTGTTGCACGATCATGTCCCTTGTATATATACTTATGCAAATACTTAACAGCTGCCATCGTTGAGCACACCTCAACATTTATATGTGCATTGTATTTTTTACTCAAGTACGGATTGTATGGAACAATCCATCGATTATCAATAGTATTACCCTTTATTGTGACTGTCTTTCCATCATCTCGTCTTTTATAAAAAGGATAGACAGAGCTATCAACAGTTGTTACATTCACAAACCTCCGAGGGAAATTTTTAGTGCATCAACCATTGCGCATGCAAGGGCTCTTGGGATTCATTACACCACAAGGACCATGGACATTGCATTTTGAGATAGTTTCAAACAAAGCTGAAAACTTTGCTCTATCAGGAAACTCAACACAAACAAATCTATCATAATGGCATGCTTTAGAGGGTTTAAAAGGATGCTCCAAAATCAACAAAGTATGAGAATGTGGTAGCCCCTGCTTTTGAAACTCAATCATACTAACATAGCCTGCAACATTTCCAAACAGATTCCTTTTCAACAATGTATACATCATATCAGCATGTTTTTTATGGAATACCCGAGCAGTCAAATCAGGACGATCATAAGCAGTCTGTCCAGGCAACAAAGCATTAGTTATCTCTAACCACTTTGGATTACATGTCATGGTTATAAACAGATCAGGTTTTCCCTTACTTCGCACTATAGCCATGGCATCCTGATACAACTGATACATGTGTCTTGGCCCACCAGTAAAAGAAGATGGCAAAACCACCCTTTTTCCAATAGAGGCACCAACAATCCCCATGGGCCCATCATCCATCACTCCCACCATATCTACCAAGCCCTTATAAACTTTCAAGCGCAAAACTGATTGATTTTGACGACACCAAGCTAACCTACATTGCTCTATACTACAATAAGCATCAACAATAAATTGTTGCAACAATCGGCCACCCCGCAACATGCACACCTCAGTGTCCTCACACACTTGTAGTTGAAATGCATAAAATTGCATCTGAGTAACACAGTCCTTATTAGACAATCCATGTATATTAATTGGAACATTAACACCACTATAAGGTACCTTTAGATGCCAACCATCATCACCCATAGGAAAAAGAAGAACGTATAGCATTGGCATATATGCCCTATGCAAGTTTGAAATAGCAATACATCATCCATCCCGACTATAAACATGTAGTCTCGACGATCAAGAGTATTCTCATTGCCTTGTCCTGGCATGATAGCTGCAACCTCAGTTGCCACTAGAGCTGAGTATTGTCTATTAGCACATTGAACCCCAAAAATAGTCATTCTCAAATCATGGAAGGGATTGTTTTGCAATTGCATACCCACGGATCTAAAAGCTTGTGCATATACATTATGCATATGCATCATAGACTGAAGCTCCCCAAGCAAGTTTGGCAATAAATTAGGCATAACATCCAACCGATTAGATAACTCATGCTCAGTATCATAAACATAAAGTTGTGCAAATCTTGGCCTTTCTTATCTTTGCACATCAGGAATCAAAGGGCCTATACGATGATAAATGGAGCCATGCACTCTAAAGGTATAAGAATTTCCCACAACAGACAAAAGCTCATCAACATTGGCACCAAGCGACACAAATGCAAGAGCACTATTATATGCTCGTATATTATTTTTAAATACTCTACTTTGAGGATGCATACCATGCAACAAATCATGCAATAGTTGTGGTGGATCTTGCAACCATGGCAACATTACTTTTCCATTTCGACAACAATGTTTACCAAACAAAACTGACCCCTGCACTTGAGCCTCACATCTCCACAATTTAGCCGAACATCGCTCACACATCTCAGAAAGACTCCCCATGGAATGCATAATCAGGTCTTGAAACAACAATATTATAGTTGCAGGATGAATATCCATTGCAGGCAAAGCATGTAAAATGGAGCAAAAACCCCCATTTCGAGCACTAAAGGTTGGAGCATTATTAACACGTGACTCATCAATCATAGCATCTCCTAAGTTTTGGTGATTTCCAGCATCACAATTATAATCATTAGCAAACTGTTGCTCAACCAAACTGTGAAGTCCCTCACGTATCAAGCTATCATGATTTAGAGCCCCTCCTTGCAAAACGTTTCGGCACTCAACTATAGTAGAACACATCTCTTTATACCCCCTCCGGTCATGTATTGCCATTTGAGCCCTAAGCCTAGCAATCTGTCATCGTCTATATTGTGTAGAGTTGAGTTTATGCCTATGAATACGCAATACATAATCCCTGCTAGTTCTCTGATTATTTAATCCCATATGGTTTGGATTCTCACAAAGCCTGCACATCAAGAGAAAACATGCATTCTGTCAAGCAGAGACTTGATTGGGATTAGTATTTCCAAAAAGACTTAAAAGTAGAATCAATCTAGAATCACATAATCGAAAAACAGCACGACAATTTAAATCAGCACAATCCTCCTACGTGCAAGGAACAATAACAATCAAAATTAGAATCATTATATATTTTTATTATTCTATACAATTAGATATATCTAACCCAAAGATTTAAAAGAAAACTATAACTCAAACCCAAACATCACTCTTCAACATGAATGCGCAACAAACTATAAAACGTTAGGATACTTAAGACATAATAAGTATTTGTATAGACCAAACCTCAAGAAAGAGGCTATACATATACATATATATATATATATATATATATATATATATATATATATATATATATATATATATATATATATATATATACATACTTAAAAATAAAAACGTAATTAAAATTTACAAACTCTTGAAAAGAGGAAGAATACATAATCTTATTCCAATCCATAGCAAGTACCTAGACATTGAAACGTATTTTTCAAAGAATATTACTTTATATCTATATCTATAAATAAACTACAGATCAATGTTTACAAACTCTTTAAAAGAGAGAAGAATGCATCACCCCCAATAAATTGAAGCAAACACTGGAGAGAGAGAAAGAGAGAGAGGGACAGAGAGAATATTACAATTAGACCATAGAATTAGAAAATATTACTCGCATGCATTACACCATAAAAATGAATAAAGTTACTCACATGATATCAAGCATTAAGAAAGAGACATCACACCACACTGTAGATACCCAATACAGTCTACTCAATTTAGTTTCGTTACAAAAAAAGATAGCACACATAATTAAAAAAAAAGCAGTGGCCCAAGCATTTCAATATCTTCATAAGCGAGACAACAATAGATCATAACCTTCATCCAAATGTTGAAGAGAGACAAAGAGAGATCAAACCTCAAGAAAGAGATATCACATCGTTACATTAAAACCAATATAAGCTTCACAAAAAGGAAGCACACATCATCACAAAAAAAAAAACGTTGGTCCAAGCACTTTCAAGTAAGATATAAGCGAGACGATAATAGATCATAAGCCTCCGCCAAGGGAATCCTTCTCAATTGGGACCATTCATTTGACGACTCAATTGTTGTAGCAAGGCATTGAACCTATTAACATTCATTTGGAACTACAAAAATGGTAGTCGACAACCCCTCTGGCAAATCACAGGCTCGTGGCCATCTCCAAGCCCCCAAAACGATGCCCACATATCATTCAACAACAAATCATCAACCTACTTGTCTCAGAGACAATTGCTGAAAGTTCCCTCACTTCACCACCCAAACCACTCGAGACTTGTTGAAGAACACTCTAGGTGTGCTTTATCTTGCACACAACACCAAACAAACCCTTAGCTTGTTCATGTAACTCTGCAGAGTAAATAGCAAGTGCATGATCAACACGAGTGGATAAACTCGTCTGCAATTCCATCAACTCATTCATCTTGGTCTCGAGGCATTTAAACTCCAAAGAGCTTGAAGCAGCCTTTGTGTTTCTTCGGATCGTTGATGTCCTTGTGGATTTACTAACATGCCCTCCTTGTTGCCTCGCCACTTCTTTCATCTTTCGCACATTAACTTTATTCACTCCATTGAACTCCACATTTTGGCTGCAACAAAATACACTAATGACTATCTCCAAAAAAAAAACACAATACCTTGGAAAAAATATACAACTTATTAGAATAACTATCTCCCATACCCATGCGAACGACTCCAAGCAGGCAAGCGTCGAAGAGATGATGTTGTGGTTGTTTTCTTTGATTCAACCAAATCAATTGCATTCAACGGAGTCGAATGCACTATGTCTGGAACATCATCCGTAGCTTTGCTTTGTTCCATGATGACTACACTACACTTTCAATAGAGTATAAGTAAGAGTCCCAATAGAGAAATCTCAATCTCAAAGCCATTGAAGACAAACACATTTTCAACCGAAAACCACAAATTGAAAGTGTATTGGACTCAAAGACAAAAGAATAGTCATACACAAACACGTGTAAATAATCATACATGAGCACATGACACTCACGAAATATATAGCCATGCCTTACCTCTTCTCCTCCGACGCTCTCTCTCTCTCTCTCTCTCTCTCTCTCTCTCTCCAGCCAAGCCCTACTAATGGATGTTCATTCGTGTAGATCCATACATAGATCTTGCCAAAGGCTCGAATGTGTCAAAGATGAATAAATACCAAGGTGAAAATATGAAATATATATAAACTATTAAAATGAGATAAAAAAATCTTATCTTAATAATTTGAAAGAGATAGACAATGCTTTTTAAAATGGAGATTTTCAACAATCGAATAAAACACAACTCATTTAAAAAGTCTTGCAAAGATTATATATATCAAGCATGTGGCGATTTTCAATTTCAAAGAGAGAATGTTTTTCAAAATGGAGATTTTCAAGGACGCACTTATACAGCAACGACTCATCCAAGTTAACATTGCCAAAAACCTATCTAGATAAACTTTAAAAGAAGCAAATCACACATCAAGGGCAATGCTCTAGAGTGAAAGGCAATGACCCCACACGGTGATTCATCTGGGTCAACATTGCCGAAAACCTATTAAGGGAAACTTTCAAAGAAGTAAGTTGCACATCAAAGGAAACGTTTTCGTTTTTGTGAGCAATTAACTCACATACGCCATCCTCTATACGACCAGCACTGTCAATAAGATCTTTCATCTTCTCATCATGATCATCCAAGGATCCAATACATGGCCAATACTTGCGGACATGTTCATATATCTCCCCTATGTAACCCTTGATTTCTTCCAACTCATCCTTTATCCTCACCCCATCACAAAGGTTTCCTTCGTATTTCTCCTCCAAAATTCTCTCAATCCTTTGTAGACGGCTATCAATGCTCTCACAAAGGGAAACTGAAGCCCTTTGACGTCGAAAGAGTGCCTTTACTTGCTTCTCAAGCCCATCCAAGCGATGAATGACTCTCAAAAAACTAACCGAACTTTCATATCCTCCAACGTGCCTGAGTGCACGACGAACTGCCTTCTTCCTTATAACCTCTTTCCCTTTGTACACATTCCTTATAACACTGGGAGCGCACTGCACATCACTTGCTACAGACACTTTTTTTCCCTCCATGCTGCGCAAAACACATGCGTCAACATCAAGGTGCATATCAACTATTCTTATCTTATATTAAAAATTAGAAACAATGAAAAATCCTAGATGATATTAGATTAACTTCCAATGCATTAAATTTAAATATACGTGCATTAAACCATATGACTCGAGTGGGTCTTCAAGATGCATTTGGATTATTTGAAGCAAATTCTCATGGCTCCTGTATCCAGTCAAGGATCAAAGCCAACGCCATAATGACCAGTGAGTTGGTATTTTAGGTGGTGCACTTAACATTGCACGGTGCACACCACACAATATCCTTAGAAAATCATACCCCAAGACAATGCAACATTCCCCACCCCTACCAATAAAACAATCTCCTAAGTTTAAAAACGTCAATAATGGATTCTTAATGCCATGAAGGGTTACTACATCCACACCAACCCCACAAATCGTAATGAGTTCTGAAGGATAGTTGTACCTATATGTATATGCATATGTATATCTATATCTGTACGTATATCTATCTAATCTAATCTTCTATATCTTCTACATCTATATTTAATATCAATAACGGATACAGAGGGCTCAGGTGTAAATGTGATGAGAGATAGAGGGGTTGTGAGCAGAGGAGAGTAAAGCTAGTATAAATTGGTATAACTTTAGGGGTGGGGAGGGCATGACCGTTGAGGCCAGGAACGCTAGTTATCTTATATAATTTAGCTCCACATATCTTAAAGTTACCTTCCACTCCATGTCTTAAAACACATATCCTAAAACGTTTAGTAGCAAGATAACAACAATAATAAAATAAGATAACAATAACAATAAACTAATATCTATATCTATCTAATCTAATCTAATATTTTATATTGTTTTATCTATATCTATATCTATATATTCTATATATCTATTTATCCATATATCTACATCTACATCTACATCTACAACAATAAAATAATCTATAAACTAACAACAAACTAAAAAACCAACAATATGTAAATCTAAACAATAATAAATAATAACATTATAATAATATAATCATAATCAAAACATAACATAATTACTATTAGTAATTACTAATAAATTATATTATAATTATAACTATTAACTAATAACTATTAGCTATAACATTAACTACTAACTATTAACTATTGACATAACTAAAATAATAATATCTAACTCCAAATAAAATAATACCACAACAATAAAATAAACTACAAACTAACATTCACATTAACTATTTAACATTCACATTCACTATTTGACATTCACATTCATAACAATAAAATATAATAACTAAAACAATAAAATAATAATAACTAAAACAATATCTCACTCTAAATAAAATAATACCACAACAATAAAATAATCTATAAACTAACAACAAACTAAAAACTAATAATATCTAAACAATAATAAATAATAATAACATGATAATCATATCATCATAATCATAATCATAACACAACTAATAAATAAATTATAACTATTAACTAATAATAATAATAACTTAACTAATTAACTATAATAATAATAATAATAATAACAACAACAACTTAACAATATTAACATAACATCATCAACATCAACATCAACATCTATATCTACTTATCATCAACATCATCATCAATATCAATAATTAAGATCAACAACAACAATATTAACATAACATCAATTATCAATTATCAATTAATAATAACAATAACAAAACAATAAGTAACATTAACATTAACATTAATTAACATTAACAATTATCAATAATATAACATCAACATAAACAATCAACAATAATAAAATAATAATAATAATAACATACAATAACTTAAGTAGTTAATAATAACAATAACAATAACAATAACAATCAACATTAATATTAATAATATTAATAAAGCAAACTTAACCATTAACAATAATAATAATAACAAAACAATAAGTATAATAACAATAACAATAACATCAACATCAACATCAACAACCAACAATAATAAAGATAATAACATACAATAACTTAACTAATTAATAATAATAATAATAACAACAATAAATAAATAACAACAACAATAATAATAATAATAATAACATACAATAACAATAAATAATCTACACCTACTTATCATATCATAACAATAACTATAATAATAATAATAATTCACATTCACATCAATCAAATATCTAACATTTAACATTCACATTCACTATTTCGCATTCACATTCACATTAATCAAATTTTTAACATTTAACATTCACGTTAACATTAATTAATTAATAATAATAACAATAACTTAACAACAATAACAATAATAATATAATATAATAACAATAATAATATTATAAATATTAATATTAATAACAATAACTATAACTATAATAATAATAATATATAACAATAATAACAATATTTACAACAATAACCATATTAATTAGCATTAGCATTAGCAATTAACAATAATAATAATAATAATAATAATAACAAAACAATAACTATATAACAATAATAATATAATAATATAATAATAATATTAACTTAACTTAACAATATTAACATAACATCATCAACATCAACATCTATATCTACTTAACATCAACATCAACATCATCAATAATCAATAATTAAGATCAATAATATTAACATAACATCAATTATCAATTATCAATTAATAATAACAATAAGAAAACAATAAGTAACATTAATTAACAATAACAATAACATAACATCCACATAAACAATCAACAATAATAAAATAAGAATAATAACATACAATAACTTAAGTAGTTAATAATAACAATAACAATAACATCAACATCAACAACCAACAATAATAAAGATAATAACATACAATACAATAACAATAAATAATCTACACCTACTTATCATATCATAATAATAATAATAATAACAACAACAAATCAACAATCAACAATAACAATAT